>NC_056728.1:165442841-165535341 GCF_019279795.1 Protopterus annectens | reverse complement strand
TACTACAGTACTTATTACCTTGATACGGCACTCTTATAGATAGCACCCCAAAAGGCAAACCCCATTTCTCGGTCACCCACGTCCCCGAATCTCTTTTAAAGTTTTTTGTCTAGTCCTTCTAGCATGTCGAGGGATCAGTTGCTAGTGTCCTCTCCTGCTCAGCTGGTGAACCTGGGAATATTGAGGCAATGTTACAATTGCCTCATGTACACAGACAACCCTCTCCTCCTCCCACAAAACACAAATACATGCGAGAGATGCAACTATACGGCCAAACTGGAGGCTGAGCTCTCTCAACATAGGACTGGCAAGACCAGTCAGGAGGAGAAGGTTACCACACACACTATAGACCCAGTCTCACATAGTACCATCACAATCTCAAATCATACACATAAACACACAAAGACATACTCGGCGGCTCTGATCAAAAATCTACCAAAACAGCAGAGGCCACCAAAGCAGACACCCAAACAACCACCTCAGAACACAACACCTGCAACACATAGACCTCACAGTCAGAGTGTCAAACAGTCACAGCCCTTAAGGCCAAACACAATGCCAGACACACTAGTCATTGGTGACTCCATAGTCAGACACACTGATGTCCAGCTCACCAGACTGAGTAAGGAGAAGGTCACAGTAAGCTGCCTGTCGGGCGCTAGAATCCGCCACATAACACAAGCACTCAGGTCTCTCAACAGCAGGTACAAATACGACTCAGTCATTGTCCACGCTGGTGTAAACGACCTGAGACGTACCTCCTTGGACTACATGAAAAGAGACATTGAGGAGCTCTCTGATTATGTAGCCCAGGCAGGTATGACCCTGACCTTGAGCAGTATCCTACCTTCACCAAGAATGATGCCACAATACAGAGATAAGATGATCAGCTTTAACAATTGGCTTAAACTCTGGTGTCATTCAAAGGGGATACAATGTCTGTCTGCCTGGGATGACATGCTGGACAAGCCACGCTGCTTCGTAAGGGACGGCTTGCACCTGTCACCCCTGGGATTCCGGATATTGGCAAAGGCTCTTGCCACCCCCATAGTGCCTTTTTTAGGCAAGGCTCAAATTCTAAACCTACCACCCTAGAACACAAAAAAGGAAAAAAACTAAGGGTAATGCTGCTCAATGCCAGAAGTCTAAATCTCAAAATGCACGCACTCGAGGCCCTTCTCAGTATGGAGAACATCGATGTCTGTGCAGTGACAGAAACCTGGTTCAAGGCTCCTGAGAGTACCCCAGCACTATCAGGTTTTACCTCTTATCATGAGTTCTGGCCCCAAAATCCGGACAATACCAAGAAAGGAGGGGGGGTATCCATATTCATCAAGGACACCCACACCTCAAGACTGGTGGCAACGCACGATGCATCGGAGACCATCCAGGTGCAATTAACCATAGGCAAGACTGCTCTGCAAATTGTAGCATGTTACAGGCCACCCTCACAAACTCAGGAACCTCACATGGCCTTCCTGAAAACACTAGAGGGGATAAATGTATCACCAAACACCATCATACTAGGTGACTTCAATTACCCTAATATAGACTGGGAACACTACTCAAGCCCAAACACCCTAGCCCAAAAGTTCCTGGAATTCATAAACTCAAATGCCATGGAACAGCTAGTCACCATCCCCACAAGAGGAGAAAACATACTTGATCTCATCATCACGAACATGGGAGCACAATGTTCAACACTGGAAGTATACCCCTCACTGGTGAGATCAGATCACAACTAATCTCGCTGGAGGTCCTCATCCCACCCCACCTGAAATAAAAAGACCACAGTAAAGAACTTCTCGAAGCCGACTTCACACTTCTAAAGACTAGTGTGGTCTCCTTTAAGGCCCCGAGCGGAAAACCGTACTCAAGCCACTGAATCACTTACAAATGCCTTCTACCAGCACCTGCAGGACTGCATGGATAAGGCAATCCCAAGCAAAACAAAGACTCTTTGTACCAAAGGCAAGCGTCCAGTCTGGTGGACCCCAGCCATAAACAAACTCTACAACAAAAGGAGGAAGCTACTACAAGATAGAGCAAAATCCTTAAAAGGTAAGACACCCTTGATCACTATAAGTAAAAGACTAAGAGCTCTCATAAAATCATCCAAAGCAAATTTTGAGAGAAAAATAGCTAAAGACTCAAAAGACAATCATAAGGCCTTCTTTAGCTATGTTAGAAACCTGGGAGGAAACTCCCAGATATGCTCAGAACTAGTTCAAAATGATGTGAAGATTACTGATCCTACAGACATTGCCAACATACTGGCTGACAGGTTCAGTGCAAACTTCTCCCCCCCCTCGCCCCCAAAAGCAGAGATATCTATACCAAGCGATTGCAGCCCCCCAAACATCTCCAACGCCCAAGTGAGAACTGCTCTCACCAAAGCAAAAAACACAGCATCCATGGGACCTGATGGTGTCCCCGGCTGTGTGCTCCACGAACTCAACGAGGAATTAAACCCACATCTAGGACAGCTGTTTAATCATAGTCTTACCTCTGGATACGCACCCAGGAGTGGCGCACTGCAACTGTGGTCCCACTTCACAAAGGCGGTGCCTCCACCGACCCTGGAAATTACCGCCCATTAGCTTGACAAGCCTTATCTGCAAAGCCATGGAGAGGATCATAATGGACCTCATAAATAAAGACATAGGGAATTTGCAGACTTTGGATCCATCCCAGTTTGGCTTTGTCAAAGGCAGATCATGCCTTCTAAACTTGGTTGACTTTTTCAAACAGTCACCAAAGCCATTGATGAGGGAAAGGCAGTCCATACAGCCTACCTCGATCTGGCGAAGGCCTTCGATACAATACCCCACTCGGGTATCATTGAAAAACTCATCAGCTTAAATGTTAACCCATACATCACAAGATGGGTTGCAAACTGGCTGAGTGACAGAACCCACAGGGTCAGAGTTGCTGGCGCCATGTCAGACTCAAAGCCTGTCACAAGTGGTGTACCACAGGGCTCAGTCCTGGGCCCACTCTTGTTTGGCATCTACTTTTCCAAGTACAAGCAAACACAGGAGGGTTATGGCTGACAAAGTTTGCAGATGACTGCAAACTGGGCGCCATAGTAGAAAACACATCTGACACAGATATCCTTCAGAAGGGTCTCACAGAAACGGATAACTGATGCCAGAGCCATGGCCTAAAGTTAAATGCCAAAAAATGCATAGTCATACCCTTCGGGAAAAACAAGGTTACCCCTAGCTACCAAATAGGTGGCAATCCACTGAGCACAGAAGAAGTTATCAGGGACCTGGGGACCCAGGTTGATAGTAGTCTGTCATTCGACACCCATGTAGCTAAAGTAGTTAGGAAGACCTTCTACATTGCCCACCTTATCATGAAGGGATTCTCATCTAGATCAAGGGAGGTCATAGTCTCCCTATACTCATCACTCATCAGACCAATGATTGAGTACAATGCCCCATTCGGAATGTATCTGACCCGACACTTGCAGCAGCTGGAGAGGCCACAAAAGTTCCTCACCAAAAGGATAAAGGGTCTCAAACATCTGTCCTATGCTGCCCGACTGAAAGAACTCCAGCTCTATTCAGTCGCCACCGCTTGCTCAGAGGTGACCTTTGCCTAACATACAAGGCCATGTCAAACCCAGATTTGATGAATATGCTTCACCTCAAAAAATCTAGATCCGTCAGAGCCACAAGGGCGGGAGACTTAAACCTCGACACGGCTATTAATAGGACGTGCTGGAGGGATAGATTCATCACCCAAAGACTCCCTATGCTGTGGAATAAAATCCCGGTATATGTGAGGCAGAGCACCTCGCTGGCCTTGTTCAAGAGAAATCTTGACCAATGGATGGGAGATCGCAGATATACCCCAGGGATTACCTCAGTGTCACTGCTCGACAGAGGCACAGCAAAATAATGGGTATAGTTCCCCATACTAAAGGGGTGGCGTAAGCCACAAAACTATGGGCTAGGCTTGTAAATGCCCTCGGGCAGATAGCCTAGTATGAACCTATGAACCTATGAACCTATGGGCAGAAAATGCCTTTCTTGTACTTCCCCACAAGGTTGTTTCCTGGGTGCCTCTGTTTTGGAATGCACCCCTCTGACAAAATCTGATATCTCATGAATGTGTCTAGTGGCTAATCACCCCCACACCCCCATATTAGTTTTTCCCAGGCCATGCAGATGCGCATTTGTAAGTTTATTCACTTGCTGGATCCTCTCCCATACAAATAATGTGACTTACCCAAAGGAATTATCTTCTCCACATTACCTCCATAAATCCCTAAAGTGGGGGAATATCCTTCCCTATTGTCAAATCAGCTGTTAAATTATAAACTAAAGCAATACGAAATAGTTTTCCAAACACATTTTACATTTCTGCTTGATTAGTGGGATACTGTTTCATATTTCCATGAAAACGAGGTATTTCATCTGTGGCTTATTTGTCTTTTTTTTTTTTTTTTTTGCACATATACTGTGCCTTTACAGACATAACCATATATATTGACAGAATCTAGCAGTCCCTACAGCTCCCTGCCACCAATTAAGTCATTGCACTTATTTCTGGAATACCACAATAGTAGAAAATGACCAAGCTGTTCTTACAATTTATCATATTTTGTAAGCTCAGCATCATTGGTAGCAGTCTTTTTTTCACTGGTTATAGTTTTCACTGTACAAGTATTTTATTACAAATATAAAGTCTAGCTATGGGAATCCTTCTTACATGTTTTTGTAAGCATAGCTATAGTGGATGCCTACTGTTTAGCAGATTTTGCTCAGTTTTAAACCGAGTTTCAGTGCATAATTATCAGTGTCCTTAGGATTATTTTGAAATGCCAATTTCTTAAATCAAAAGGCAAAGCCCTTATAATTGTGACAATAGTTAACATTTTTTCAATTTAATTTTCATATGTTGACCCTCCTGATCTAGTCATAATTTAAGTATGCAATACCATTTTTTTATGAGAAAATACCTAGTTATGAAACTTCTGAACTTGTGTCTCAGGGGTAACACGAGCTCAAGCAACAGTGCTCTTTTTAACTTTGTCATCCTTCTGCAGCCATAAAGACTTTTAAATGTAACCTTTTGAAATGCTGGAGCCCATTATAGTGAGTCCCAAAACACAGAGACTGAATGGTCATTTCTCAGAATATTTCCCATTCTGTGAGGGATGGTGATCTTAGAGTTGGTATATATAAGCTTGGGTGCTGCAGGGGGGATTGGACCCCCCCCCCCCTGCAAAAAAGAAGTTTAAAGGGAAAGAACAATATTTGAAATTTGCTCCCACTAATGTGGAATGAAAAATGAATCAGCGATAACTAATTTATAAAATGATGTGGTTTTATTAAAAAGAAAATAAAAATATTGAGGAAGAACCTACTTAAGCACAGGTAAAATATATTATAAAGTCTCATACATCATTTATGGTTTGTCCCAAGTTGTTCTCGCACATCTCCTTCTATCTAGATCGTAATCCGCATCTGATTTTAGTTCTTACAGTTTATCTCCTTTTTATTACAGCATACTCTTCAAAACCAATGTTCAGCCACAGACTCCCCTTGCATCAAGAAGCCAACATTGTTGCTTAGCAGGGCCATAATTGTCCTTTTTTATATACCATACTATTGAATGATTGTATCTGCCTACTTTATAGTCATACAACACAATGCATAGGCAATATTTTCAACCATATTAATCAAATGATGTTCACTGTTGACAAATCTCTTTAATTACAAACATATTATATAATTTTTTTGGCATCACAGTGCCACACTTTGTTCCAGGGCATTTATATAATATTTTAATAGTGTGGAGTTTCAGTCTATTTTTAAGGAAGAATTTTTTATTATGTCATAACTATGAGAGATGAGTCTTCAGGAAAACAATATGGTTATATTTTCATAAGCTACAGCTTTACCAGTTTTCCATGTATAATAAAAAGATTATAGCTGTTATCAGTTATGTGGGCACTGGAAACTGCTAGGGTGCTGGAATGACATTCATAATCTAGCCATTTTGTGGATACATTTAGAAAAACATTCCTTTCCATTCTCAAACATATTCATCTCATAAAATGTGTAAACTGGTTTGATACATTAGAAATGAGCAGTGGTTACTTTGCTGAACTAGTAGAACAAAATGATAGAGAAACTTTTTTCCCACATTTAATGAATGGAGAAGAGCTGGACAGTAACAGTGTATAAAGTCAAGATTGTAATAACAAGCATGTTTAAAGCATACTGATTTCAGCACTTAATGTATTCCAGATTTATTACCCATGGAGTTTGAGGTCAGGTTCCTACCCTCAGTGACACTAAACTGTATTAAGCAGGTTATTTAAGAATGAAAGATTGAATGTAATCATTTGAAAATGTCAGTTGATGTGTTAGGGAATATCTCAGGGTTTGAATACTTGCACAATCTACTACCGATGTTGTACACTAAGGTTGCTTCACAACACTGTTAAAGTCTGCAGATCCCTGTATGACACATTGAATGTCTTTTATGTTCTTTATGCAGTCGAATAAAATGCAAGCCTCTTCCTCTTTTTGTAAAGGTCAACTTTGGTGCTATCGTCTCACTGAAACATCAAAGTAGTTTTATTACAACCTTTGGCAAGAGGTGAAAATGATAATGATTTCACTTCCATGTTCTTCATAATATTTTACTAATTACCCAGAAAGCATTGCTCTCAACTTCTTCTCTGAAGAGTCTGAGAAAAAGAGGGGCACAGGCCCAAAACTGGGGTCACTGAAAGTACTCAAATGTATTGTATAGAACCATATGTTCTGCCTCAGCATGCATTTTCTGATGAATTAGGCAGATGATACTCTGACATTATGGACTGACTGAAATCCTAAGCAGTTTACAAGAAAATTAAAAAATAAATAAATAAACAGGAAGGACCAGGCTAATATATGAAGCAAGATCAGGGACTTATTGTAAAATCAAGCACAGTTGAGGGCTATGTGTAGACAGTTCAATGAAAAAACTGTTTCCTGTAGCCATATTTATGTTATGAGTTGCTCGCTGCTATAACTTGAGCAGACATATGACAAGGTGTGACATAAAAACAGTAGAGGTAATAAGCTGCATAAGAACAGTACACATATAATAAGTTTCAGTTGTTTTCTTTGCTAATAGTTTTGATTATGTTATGTTATTTTGATCTTGAGAAAGCAGCTTTGATGACTTTTCTGGTTTCTTTTTCTTAAAAAATTTTCTATAAATATTTAGTTCTCCATTTACATATGCAAAATCACATTATTACTAGTTTAGGTATCACCATCATTCACCAGTCCAAGTAAAGAAAATTAAGGTTGCCATTTTATTTAGTAATATTATTCAGTACTACATCTTGTGAACTAGTCCAGCTTATCTACAAAGTTTTGACCAATGGGGATTTTAAAACGGAGCAGAAGACACAATTCTTTGTGCTTCAATCTGCCATAAAATTTATGAAAGATCAATGTTAGTGATTTAAGTGGATAATGAGCTTTATCCTGTAATTCCATGTCGGTGCTTTAAACTGTGACTGAAGAGGTACCTAAGCAATGCTACTCGCTCAGCTCTGAACTACGTGTGCCTAGTGACCTTACCTAATTAACATAAAAGTAAAATTAAAAGAAACATATATTTTGAAATGCATAAATAGATCCTGCTCTTAACTTGGATAACCAGGCAATATGTACAGCTAATAAGATTATGAATGGTTATGCAGCTGTAACTTGCAACTTTTTATGACTGATGTTTTCCAGAAAAAAAATTATTTCTCAACATTGAGAAAGAGTTCTGTTAAACAGGAAGTTGTATATTCAGAGCATATTTCAAAGCGGATGTCAAAGATAATATGATTCTACAGGCACTTAAGCAAATCACATCAATGAAAGATAAGTCAGTAGTGCACTTTAAATGTCCCTTACTAAATTAAGTAGGGTGCACATTTTAATATGACAGAGAATCAGTGTATTATTGAAAGCTCTCAGTACATTTTAATATGAAGTTAGGGTCAGGCTCTTTTACCATTTACAGACAAACTCTTTGCATTGAACTTCAAAAAATAATGACCACCTAGTCTACTGGTGAAAAGAGACAAAGTTCCAGTTACAGCCCAGGTGACCCATATTCATTTAACGACTCATTCACTTGGCAGAACTGGAAAGGGAAAATGAGATTAAGGGTCTAATGCTGGTATGCTCATCTTGCAGGGAGGGAGGTGTCACTGGCTTCCTACTAGGGTGAAACCTGACAGGAGCACTGGGCATTGAACCTGTGCAGCATGACCTTGTAGAACTTGCTCTGCTGTGGTCAGATTCAGGGGTACCAAGGTAGAGGAACACTCTTTGACGACAACATGCAGCTCAAGCCTGCAGAGTGTGCTCTGCTATGGTGCAGATACAGGGGTGCCAAGGTAGAGGAACACTCTTTGATGACAACATGCATCTCAAGCCTGCAGAGTGTGCTCTGCCATGGTGCACAAATAGGGGTACCAAGGCAGGAGTACACCTTGTGACGACAACATGTGGTCCAAGCCTGCAGAGTGGTGCTCTGCTATGGTCAGATACAGGGTTGCCAAGGTAGAGGAACACTCTTTGATGACAACATGCAGCTCAAGCCTGCAGAGTGTGCTCTGCCATGGTGCACATATAGGGGTACCAAGGCAGGAGTACATTCTGTGATGACAACATGCAGCACAAGTCTTCAGAATGTGTTCTGCCATGGTGCACATATAGGGGTACCGAGGCAGGAGTGCACTCTGTGACAACAACATGAAGCACAAGCCTGCAGACTGTGCTGTGCTATGGTGCATATATAGAGGTACCAAGGCAGGAATATACTCTGTGACGACAGCGTGCAGCACAAGCCTGCAGAGTGTCCTCTGCCATGGTGCACATAAAGGGATGCATATCTTGTTTACAGAGACACTTCTGCCATAGTGCACATGAGTGGAAGCGAAGGGATATACTGTATATGGAGAAACAATCTGTATGATCACAGTAGAGAGTTCTCTCCCATGGTATACATACATGAGAACTAATGGATTCAGCATGGATTGTTGCCCTTGGATGTAATCAAGAAGTATGAGGGGGCAGGGAAAGTGAGTGGGTAAGTTAGAAAAGCTTTACTGAAGCATGTGTAATTTCTCATTCTTAAATCAAAGTATAAGTAACTTCTGAAATTCATATTCCTTTTTATAAATTTGTAATTCTTGAACTGCAAGCACTTGGTTTTCCTGAATGATAGGCACTGAAAGAAAACAAGATTTTTGACAACATAATTTATTGCAGCCTTCTGTGTATTGTCATAACCCCCCCAGATGGAAGCATAGACGATCTGAGCACCTGGGTGACCCTCAGAATCAACTAGCAATAATGTAGTGAGTCTGGGAGGAGGTTAGAGAGTAGCTGGTAGACCTGGTATGGACATTGGAGACTAGGGGCTGGGCCAGTAAACATGGGGTCTGAGATGCCAAAAAATGTAAATGAGAAATAACATCAAGCAGTGCTCTGATCTTATTTATAAGGGCACCACCTACTCTGATATAAAAGACATTGCCAATATACTAGTAAACAAATCCAGTGCAAATGTTACCTCTGAGATAACTAGCCAAAAATATCTCAGGCCTTCCAAAATAACTAAAAACATGTTCTGATAGTGCTCACCAGAAATTAAAGTAGTTCCTCCATGAACCTGACTGTATACCAGGTTGTTTAATAAGCAGTATTAAATAAGCCCTTGTAGAGTCACTTCTTAAAATATTTAACCTAAGTTTAACCACTGACTTTCTCCCTGAGATTTGACACACAGGAGTAGTGATTCCCCTCCCCAGGGTCAGCAGTGGGCCAATCCTTGTGAATCATGGGGCAATTAGCATGGCAAGTCTTATACCACTGACCTAATAAGTATTATACTAATAACCTCATTAGAGTTTATATCTGTCAGGAATTGATCATGTCAAATGAATCTGGTTAACGTCTTCAAAAAAGGTTAAGACACACTGTTGACAGAAGTTGTGCTGTTCACACAGCGTACCTTGAACTGGCCAATGCATGTGACACCACCCCCAGTATTTAGTAAGTAGTAAGACGGATAGCAAATTGGATTCAAGAGAGAATCAACAGGCTACAGGTAGTAGGTGCCTCGTATGAAGAAGACAGTCGCTCACCTCTTTTATTCAGCACTTGCTTTTCTCATTGTTAGACTATGAACCAAAACTTTTGGCTCCCCCAGCATGCAGGCTATGATAAATTTGGAATCATTGACAAGTCCCCCTCTGATGCCCAAGGCCCTCTCGAAGAACCTGTTCACATAACTATTTGGTGTACTAAATTAAATGTTAAAAAGTGTAATATTTTCTTGCCTCATAAACACCCTCCCTCATTTTACAATATAGATAACGCCCAAGTACAAAATGAGAATGTGGTTATAAAACTTGTAACTTCATTCCCTTGTCTTTGATTATCATGTAAAAACAGTAGTCAGAAATCCTTTTACTTTGCTCAGCTAATTGCTAAAGAAATATCTTATCCAGATCTAAAGATGTCATTGTCCCCTTATATTCAATATTGATTACGCCAGTTATTGATTATAATGGCCCCTTTAGGATGTACCTCACTAGACATATCAAACAACTAGAAAGACCCCAGAGATTTTTAACTAATCAGATCAATGGCTTAAAATCCTAAGCTACCAGAAAAGAGTGGAAGCATGGTCCCTTTATTCAGTATCTTGTACATTTTGTGTGTGGAGAGATCTATGTCTTGCCTTCTAGGGCATTGAGGACCCACTAGTCCTGGATCTCTTGTATCTCCTTAAATCAAATAGTCCCACAAATACTAGAACCAAATATCTAAAATGTTATCAACAAATAAATAATACACAGTGGAGAGAGAGATTCATTATATAGCACCCTCACCACCCGTGGAATGGGCTTCTCCTGCAAATCAAACAATGTGATGCATTATCTTCATTCAAATGGGAACTGGGTGATTAGACAGATATTTATTTATTTTATTTATTTTACATAAACATTTCTTTACTGGGAAAGTCCAGTTGGATAAAATATCCCTTTTCAGCCGAGGCCCGGGGAGAAAAGCTCCACATTTATAAATAAGAGTATGATACAGATACAACATACAGGTACATTGTTGATTGAGTCTCAGATACAATGTTGATTCAATGTCAAATACAAGCACAAAATGAATAATACACATTATACATTTCACTAATACAATCATAGGAACAAATAGAATAGGTATGAATAAAAAGAATAGCAGAACTGTGATTGAAGGTAGAAAAAAAAGCAAGTTAAGTATACATATGCTTAGTAGGTGTATACTGTTCAAGTACAAAAGTAGCAGGTTGTGTTCCATTAGCTGCCTTAAGACATCTATTTCCTAACCATGGTTTTTGCAAATCAACCCTGGTTTGACTGGCCTAATCCTCCTCAAAAAAGGAGGTACTATCAAAGGAAGGGTATTGGCAAATGTTGCAAGATTCGGTTGCCTTGTATTTCATATTATCCTCATGAATTATTGATAATCACTCAATAAATGGATTTGTCATTGTCCCATTTGATTCCATAGACTGGCTTTACAGACTGCTTTTTTGAACAACTTAAAGGTCTCAGAAATGTTTGTCATTACATTATTGTTTTTATTAGTTTTAGGCATTTTGCAACTCTCATAGGAAAATTCTTAGGACTTTGTTGCAGTTTTCCCTTTTACTTCTTTTTTGGCATTTTTTTTTTTGTTACAAGAACACACTTGCTATAGTTAAGCATATTATCTTAGTATTTTGTTTCATTTTGCATTAATATTAACTGTATTAGCTCAGAATGTTCATTTACATTTTTTTTCCATTCTAGAAATCTTTATTTTTTTTTAACTCAGTGGAGTGGATTTTCTTTCCCTGATATTATCACCTTAACGTTAGATGTCATTAAGAAAGATATCCTTCCCTGTATGCTGAAGTTTCTCTGGCAGTGGCTTATCATTCTCTTACTTTTGGCAAGACCAACGGTTCTCCTGTCTTTACTTGTGCTATGTTTTGCAGTCCCAGACTGCTACAAAATAAACCATGCATTGCCTAAGACATGCTTCAGTCTGTGAAATTGGTGTTCATTACAGAGATTTGGATAAAGCAAACTAGTCGACTTTACCTGGCTTGTGTTCATCCAGCTTTGTTCAGTGCTATGTGAAGCCCAAGCTGGGGGAATATGGCTGGCGATCATGTGACATCTTCTGCCTGATCATGATCAGTACATTTAAATACGTCTTTGCTGAAACAGTATTTTTGCTTCTAGGCAAATTAGGATTTTTTTCTGGGTTTACAGATTTCTTTTCTGAATTTTGCCACATTCCTCTCAGATTGGCTACTCTGTGATTTTATTGCTTGCATTGATTAGATTTCTTGCTATACGGTCATGGAACGTCTTAGATTTTTAAAATTCTCAGTTATGCAAAGATTGTTAATCCTATAACATTTAAACTTGATTACTTTCTTGAATATGGGCTCCAGCTTTTTTTTTGATTTTTTTTTAAATTTATTTTTTATTTATTTATTTATTTAACATTTGTTGACCGGGAATGTCCGATTAGGTTCCACAGAGCCTGTTTTCAGCGGAGGCCCGGGGAGAAATGCTCCAGATGCATGTTTTTGGAATGTGGGAGGAAACCGGAGTACCCAGAGGAAACCCACGCGAACACAGGGAGAACATGCAAACTCCACACAGAAGGCACCCCAGCCGAGAATCGAACCGGAGAACCTCTTGCTGTGAGGCGACAACATTAACCGCTGCACCACTGTGCCGCCCAATACCTTTTCTTGATACCAAGAATTTGATAACTGTACCTCTATGTATTGTCTGGAGCACCATTTGTTCCACTTTAATGTTGGCAGACCACTTCAATGTGATTATTTGCTAAATGCAGTTACTGTTGAACAAATAGGATTGCTCGTTATTGTCTTACAATATGGATTTGATGGGCACATTAAATGCTGTTTCCTAGTCATCAACATACATCCTAGAGTGACTGCTTGCCATGAGCTTTGGTTTATTAATACCCATATGTCATGGTTGGATCTGCAAACCATTACCCTGCTGCTAACACGAGTGACACATGTAATATGAGCTGCTCATCCTTTAGGGTGTATGGTAGTGAGCAATGTCATCCTCACTAAAATTAGTTTCACAATTAACAACTAAAGTGTTGTGGTAATGACTAGTGGCTTCCTACAAGTTCAGCCATCTCAGTATTAGGCTGGAGACTTTGGTATTATAGCAGCAGTAACTTTATCTTGGATAAAACTAGTTTGTGTCTGTGCAGACCATTTTTGGTGTAACTATTGTGTCCTGCTTTTATGACAGCACACTGCTTTCCAGAAGGGTTATAATATCCTTTTCAGTGTAACTATCCCTTCCTGCTATTATTGCAATGCTAGGCCTATCTAGAAAACCAATGTCACAATTATTGTACTATGTTAAATCAGGTAACTGTATTATAAAACTATTATAGATACAGTTGAGAGATGTATATCTTCAAAGGCATATACCAACAGCTATAATTTACTAGTTTTGCACCATAAGCAGCTAGACACAACCATTAATGATAAAATAATGAAATTCCTTACCTAAAGGAATTCGGCAGTATAATGTGAAACTTAAACATATAGAATATATTCTTACTGAGTAAAATCTAAATCAGCCCTGCCACATGGAACGCATTGACTGATGACCTAAGACAAGTGAGTAACTTGCTTGAATTTCATGAATGTCCTAATTGTGTAATTGGCCTGTAAGTGCTTCATTGGTCATGGCTGAAACGTATGATTTGTATATCATGACTTGCGCATATCATTTATACGTACATATCACTCATGATCTGCATATTATATACCATTATACTATGCCATGCATGACACTTTCCAGTGCTAACTCTGATGCTGACACTTCCATCTGTTTCATCGTCTCTTAGAACTGATCTCTATCAAGTTTTCATATCAATTGCTTTCCTTTCCATATCTACCCAATGACATCGCAATGTAAACAGTTAATTTGAAAATGTCATGTTTAATGTACATACAATGTATTATTTGAAACTACCGTTAGACAAGTGCATCTTTTTTTCTACGCTACTCCTTTAAACTCTCATTTGTAGATAACATCTTAATCTGTATATTTATTTATTTTTCCTTTTGTTAACAAGGTTAGTCCCACTAGACTAGTAGCCTCATTTCAGGGAAGAGCTAGCTGATGCTTGTATAACACAAATATATTATAAAACTGTTAATCTCATCAAAACCAGGAAATGACTGAAAAGGGTCCTTGGACAAGTCCTTCCCCCTTATTAATAAACATAAGTAAAATAAAAAAGAAGACATTGGTTTTCAGCATTAAGGAGAGCAACAGGATGACCTCCAGTGTTGCATGTTGAGAAGAAAAAGGCACACCAGTCGGAAGAGCTAGTCATAAGTAATGTCACAGAGTAATGTATGCCGCTGGAAAGCAGGGCTTGTATTATGAGCATGAATGTTTACATCAGTCTCTGAAGGGCTGGTCTCATTCCCTGGGTGGTATGATGTAAATGGGAGGGTGATTAGGTCTGAGTGCTCCATCCCCGAATACAGGGAAGTATACACTTTTTTATATGATGATGGTTTTGTACAAGGTGGACTAGATTATAACTATATACTCACTGCTGATGTGGCTATGTTTGTGGGCAGTATGGTGGGTGGAGTCTCAGGGTTTAATTGCAGAATCCATTTCAAACTGTGGCTCTCCCACCTCCACCCTAGATGTAAAAAGGGTTTTAATATTTGCATATTGTGATTTTTTTCCCGTTATTACTATATCTGATGGCCATATTAAATGGTCTGTGTGTTTTCAACCATCTGTGAATTTATGCAGATTTTTCATTGCCTGATCAATTATATTCCTTTCAGCCTGTTATTTACCTGCACTGTCATTGTGTACGTACCCTGTTGAAGGTTTAAGTACACTATGAAAGGTGCCTGATAAGTATATTTTTCTGCACTCTGTTTCTAAGATAATACAGCTATTGTCAGATTGAGATTAATGGAATAGGATTCTTTTCAATCTAGTAGCTAAATTTACAATGGTTTTAACAGAGTGGTACGGTGATACCTTCATAATTACACTGGCATGGTTAGGGGAAATGCATGAGTCATAGAGGGCTATGTGTTGGACAGAAGATGCAAGGATGCCTAGATTGACATGAATACAAGCATTCAAGTATATGAATGGGCCTATGGCAACCATAACCTTTTGCTGCTGGGGAAAGATACACAGATTCTTTTTGGACTTCACCAAAGCTCTTAAGTTCTGTTTCCAGTCATGCAACAAGAAGGTCAGCCAGAGTAAGAGTGAGCGATGGTTAGTAATAAGAATTGTGTGGATTGTTGGAGGGATCCACAACCCAATAAAACAAAAATAAATGATTATGAAATGTTTAAGAGAGAGAAAAAACAAATATGGCTGTATTGCAAGAGCTGATGGAAGTAGGTAAATTGATGGAGGTAGGTAAATTATAGAGTAGATGGATGGGGTTAGATTTTGATGGGGCAGGGATATCATGGATATTCATATAAGAAAGACTGAGATGGGAATGTAAAGCACGTGAAGTAGAAGGGGATGGACGTTAGATGGCATGTAGATGCATTAGTGAAAGTAGAGCCAGTGGTGGGTTCATGTTATGGACTGGAAAAACACATGGATTGAGGTCTGACAGCTTGCCTGAGTGGTTGGTGGAGACTGACAGCAAATGGATAGTCTTGTATTAAGGAGATCTTTCAATATGGTCTTGAAACCAGCATGATAGAGGCAGTATTTGCAGCACTGAAAGTGCAGCTTATGTTTGAGGGATATTTGGAGAGAAATGCTTCTACATTTAGAGGGAACATGAGAACAGCAAGCAGGCTGTATAGGTAGCTTTGAGATGAGTGGTGTTAAGAGATTTTGGGGAGGGTTGACATTCTGTTAGTAGGATCTTAGGCCATATAGTGTTAATGGTGAGGCAAGTAGGTTGTGAATCAACTTGTAGATGCTGCTAGAAGAAAGTGTTCATACAGCCATAGAGGAGAATAAAGATGGAGAACATAAAGTAGGGAGGAGGGAATTGCATGATACTAAAGCATTATGTTAGGTAGAACTGATATACTAAAGGAAGTGAGCAATATAGAGTGGATAGAAAGTATCGGGGTGAAATGAACTGCAAAGGCTGTGAAGTAAATTAAGAAATAGGACAGGGAAAAGCTGTGAAGAAGTTAAATTTTATTTTGAGTTCTTGAGATGCCAGTAAGTACCAGTAATAGAAGCAAAGCTGTGTAGAATGATATGAAATGGTGAACAACGTTTTAGATGGAAGCAAAATGTGTTGCCCTTAAGCTTAAGGAACATTACAAAGCAGCATGGGGTAAGCTTAGACTAATCTTTTGATATGGTGGCAACAGGAAGATAGAAAAGGGAAAGGCACATGCATAGTGTTACTGTAAGCTGTATAAGGAGACAGTTAGATGGATTATCTTTGAGACCTTGGAGAAGCTGATACTATCTAGTAATGGGGTTTTGAGAGGTCACAGCACAGGAAGTAACAAGTCAAATGGTTATAATGGCTGTTTAGAATGCTTTATTCCCTGTATGTCTGGTTTAGGTTCATAGGTGTGTTCAACGCTAATGGCCCTGGTGCCTTTACAAGCCTAGCCCATAGGATTAGCCTGGCATTGTGCCACCCAACCTTAGTTCCCAGTGCCTCTGTCGAATAGAGCCACTTGAGTGATCCCCAGGGTGAATTTTCTATTTCCCATCCACTCATCAAGATTTCTCTTGAAGAGGGTCAGTGAGGTGCTCTGCTTGACATGTATGGGAAGTCTATTCCATACCATGGGCAGTCTCTGGGTTATGAACCTGTCCCTCCAGCACGTTCTGTTGATTGTGGTAATGAGGTTGAGGTCTCTGGAGTGTGTGGTGTGGAGGGATTGGGATTTCTTTAAATGTAGCATTTATAACTGAGCTGGGTCAGACATGGCTTTTTAAATCAAGCAAAGATCACCTCTAAGTAGGCGATATGAGACAGAGTTTTTGAGTCTGTACATATAGAACAAGTGTTTAAGGCGTAGGATCCTCTTTGTGAGGTACTTTTGCGGCCTTTTCAATTGTTGTAGGTGTCTAGTGAGGTACATGCCAAATGGGGCATTGTACTCAATGACTGGCCTAATGAGGGAAGAGTAGATGAGACAATGACCTCTTTCTTCCTGGATGCAAACCCCTTGGTAATGAGATGTGCCACATAAAAGGACTTTCTGACCACAGTGGCAGTGTGGTGGTCAAAAGAGAGGTTGCTCTCAACCTGTGTTCCCAGATCTGTTATAACATCTTCTGTGTTCAGTGGACTACCATCGATGTGGGAATTCATGGGAACTGTGTTTTTCTCAAAGGGGATGATGACACATTTTTTGCATTGAGCTTAAGGCTATGGTTCTGACACCAGTCTTTGGTCTCAGTGAGGCCTTTCTGTAAGATGTCAACATCACTTGGGAAGTTAATAATGGCTCCCAACTTGCAATTGTCTGCAAACTTTGTCAGCCAGAGTCCCTTCGTGTTGGCCTGGACTTCTGAGAAGTAGATACCAAAAAGGAGAGAACCAAGGACTGATCCCTGTGGGGCTCCACTCGTGACTGGTTGGCAGTCTGACTTGGAGTCAGCTACTTTCACACTATGGGTTCTACCTGTGAGCCAGTTTGCAACCCACCTAGCGCTATAGGGGTCGATGCCTAGCATTAGTGAGTTTTTCTATGATTCCTGAGTGCGGAATTGTGTCAAAGGCCTTGGCCAGATCAAGTTAGGTTGTTTGAACCACCTTGCCTTCATCCGGCTCTGGTGACTGACTCATAGAAGTCGACCAAGTTGAGCAGGCATGAGCTACCCTTCACAAAACCAGACTGTGTGAGATCCAGAGTTTGGAGATTCCCTATATCTTTCTTTATTAGGTCCATGATGATGCATTCCATAGCTTTGCATATCAGACTTGTCAGGCTAATGGGCGATAGTTCCCAGGGTCTGTAGTCGCTCCTTCTTTGTGGACAGGGATGACTGTTAGTTCACTGGCCTTGATTGTGTCTGAAAATGGTTGGACAAAGTTTATGTACCCAGTTAACAAAGAAAGATTGACAAATAATGGGAAGCTTGATGGCTTTCTGTCTGACTTTATAAGCAAGTTTCCTTCAAATAGCAGATACCTTGTTGGGGCTTTCAAATGACTACTGTAAGAAGGGGTGATGGTATCTGCATCTGAGTGGAGCTGTTCTGCAGTAATGTTACAGAACTACAAATCTTACCCTCAATACCCAGTGAATTTTGTCCCATATATACATGGTTTTCATACTGCTGGTAATGGTATTAACTGCAAAATTTGTAACCATCCTGCATGGAGTGAGTGCAGATGCCCCAACTGTTTTTTTTGAGGGAGACGTCCTCTCTGGACAGTTGGAGGTCAGTGGTGGAATTTTCCGAATGCTTAGGAAAAGGAGAGCAGTGCTGATGTTTAGTGCTTTAATGGATGTATAAAAAGATTTTGTATGGTTAACTAATGGCTTTTTTTAAGCCTTTCAACAGGTGTTTGGGATTGCTGGCTTTGCACAGGGCATGTGGGCGCATAGGTGATAGTGCTGATAATGACTCTGGAAAAGTCAGCTTAGGCAGAGGCCTGTGTGATGGTTGTTTGCTGTTCCCATCCCTGTTTGCCATTATTACTATAGAAAAATCACCTCTGAGAACTAGCAAATTCCCTGAAGGGTGAGGGTACAGTAGGTAGATTATATTTGCTTTTAGATGATTAAAGTGGAATGTTGCCAGGAATTTCACATATATTTGCTGACTTTGGAAGAGGGCTGGAGTACTGTCCATTGAAATCTCTGACTATTAGCATGGGTAGCATGATCTGTCATCATTGGTGTTACCATGTTCCTAAAAGGGGATACCGGAGGGATCAAAATGTATAACAGTATGGAAGGAAACGGATGAAATGAACTGAAAAGAGCTGAGTTAGAAGGTTGTTTGGGATGCTTTAACAATAAATGGAAAGTTAGAAGTGGTCATAGATTTTGAGTTACTAGCTATACTTTTTTTTGCTTGGGCTTCTTAAAGTAAGTTCTCAAGATAAGCAGTTATTTGTTAGATAAAAACTCTTCATTGTATATATGGTGGGATTGGTAAGGGGTAGATAAAGAATACAGATTTTGTTGTTTGGAGAATGCCAGATATCAGAAGGCATATAACTGCTGGAAATGTAGTTGAGTGGTTGCACAGAGGGGAGGAAAGGATAGTTTGTTGAGGTGGGTGATGCGAGTTAGTAATAAACGTTAAAGGAGGCACCAAAGTGCATCTGGTGGAGAAGAGCACAGATAAAGAAATGTCTAGGTACAAATGGCACAAGCTGAGTCTGGAATGGAAAAGCAAGGAAATGCTGAGCATTTGGGGATAGAAGCAGAGAGACAGAGCTTGGAAATGGATGAGTATGTGTGCCAGATTTCTGAACGATGAAAATAAAGAAGCTATTTTTTTCCCATGAATATAAAGAGTACAGACTGAACAAGCATGACTGGGTGGTGTAAGGGCAGTTTTCAATTTTGTATTAGAACTGGGGCTGTAATGCACAAACGCAGGTTCCAGTGAGGATGAACTGGGTCTGGAATGCAGGAGGATGAGTTTTAGTGCAGAGAATGTTGAGGCAGTGAAACGGCAATAGGTGAGGATTCAGACGGGTAGGACTGGGACAGCATCCAAAGAATTTGGGGTGAGGGGGGTAGAAACAGAATTTAAGAGTGACTGTTTATTGGTTTTAGCTTTCTCTATGGTTCCAATAACTTTGAACTCCTACACTGATGCCTTTCTTTTGCCGAAGTTGGTTTGGCATGCTACCATGCTCCTTTCCACTGCAGTCATTTCTATGGCTTCCACTACTTCTTCATATACTTGTACCTGCAAATCAAAGAAAACTACCTCTAGGAAACAGACAGGGGGGGTGGAAGAGTTAATACTAAAATGAGGAAAGGGTCTTGGAGAAAGCTTGAGGCACAGGAAATAAATTACAAAAGGTGGATTCTGTCCTGATAAGCACCTAGACTCCTTCTCCATAGATTATATGGGATAGCAAGGAAGCACAAAGAACAAGGTAGATAGAATGAGGCCAGATATTTGAGGCATGGCTTGGTGGGATCAGATAGGTTGTGTAAGAGGTGAATGTCTATGTGATGGATGTGGTGTGGTAGATGTGGATGTGGTGTGGTAGATGTGGATGTGGTGTGGTAGATGCGGATGTGGTGTGGTAGATGTGGATGTGGTGTGGTAGATGTGTAATTGGGGACTAAAACACTGGCTGGAGTTAAGGATATCTGGGCTGACATATAAAAGCACTTTAGTATTATCAGTTATTAAATTCATTTTATGTAGAGGAGGGAGGTTACAGATGATCTAGCTAGAGATAAGAAAACTATTGTTCATAACCTACCTTGCCACTGACATCATGTTGAGAGGTGGGGAGAGTGTGGATGTTGTGGAGGTAAAGAAGAATGAAGTAATGCAATGGGTCAGGAAACTTGTTTGGGGAAGAGCAAAGTTGCAGAGAGGAATGCTGCAAAGTTGGAGGGGCCAAGTATGAATTTAGTACCAGAATTAAGAGGAAAGTAGTTTGAGTGAGACTTCAGCACTGCTGTCATACCACATCCACACATGGACCTCTCAAATGTTCGAGGAAGAAAGAAGATGCAAAAGTCTGTCATCTGAGACTTCTAGAATGGAATTCCTAGGTTTCTTGTGAGCTTGTGGAGAAGATATACGTATCACCCTCTGGGGGGGGGGGTGGAAATATGGGCCTTACCTCCTTCTGAATTGGGGAGTAGATGTGGTAGTCACCTGATAATGAGCATGTGCTACTGGCTCAGCTCCTCTTATTTTTTCATTATTATTATGATTATTATTGTTTTTGTTGTTATTATTATTATTATTGTTATTATGCTGCTTGAGGGTCAAGACTTTTTGAGTGGGGATTCTCGGTTATGTATCATGCAGTTCATCCATGCATCCACAACCCCTTTTTTGCACATGAGGTTGGGATGTATATATTTAATAAGGAAATCATCATCTATTGTGTTACTTCTTTCTGTAACTGAGGTGCCTCTCTTTAATGGTAACATTTTGTATGTTACGTTAATATTACTGTATACCCTTTTTACATTTTTTCTATGTTATAACTGCACAGCAAAATACTCATTAATATACATTGTTTTTGTTGTGTAAATATGTATTATAAAAATCCTGAATACAAGTACATTACCATTTTAGCACACTGTACAATTTCATAATAATTTAATATAGACAGGTAATCACAGCATATTTCAGTTTGTTTTACATAAAATTTTATTTGTGCATATTTTTTGTTAAAGGGAGGAGAAAGAGGTGGGTGTGGAACACTGTAGTATGTGTCTTTCGGCTTTTCCCGGTTAGGGGTCGCCACAGCAGAACCCCGGTCTGCTAATGATTGGCAGTAGAGTTTTACGTGCTGGCTTGCCGGGCCTAACGCACAACCTTCAACGAAGGAACGCCCATTCACGCATGTCGCCACACAGAAGACGCTCTAAGTGAGAATCGAACGGGCAACGTCTAACTGTGAGGCGACAATGCTACCGCAGCACCACCACCGCAGTCGGAACACTGTAGTATGTAATTAACACAAAAAAAGAAAGTAATTGATGAAATAAAACAATGTATTTTGTAGGTAAGCAAGTACAGGGCAAGTGAGAAGGAAGGCTAATAGCTAAGTGGTAAAGTAACCCAAGAATTTAATGTCACACTGGGGTAAGAAAATATGTGAATTTTAAGTTCAGGATATACAGAAAAACTTATATAAAGGAACTTCTAATGGTGCATGATTCTCAGTACAAAGTGTTACTTGAGCAGTTTCTTGGTTTGTTTGCGAGCATACTGGATTGAGAAAAACTGGTATTCTAAGTCCACTTAATATATGTATGTATGTTTATATGTATGTCAAGCTGGAGTTTGAACTCTTCAAAGGAGGCTAAGGGAGAAAAACAGCAAGGATTCATGGGAATTGTTACTGCAAATTCTACTTTAGAATATTTCAATGATCTTATTTATTCAGTTTGGTGACCAGAGAGGCCCACTGGGCTCGAGAGCCGATTTTCAGTGGAGGCCCGGGGAGAAAAGCTCCATGATACAAAGTTACATTACATAGAGAATTACAAGAAAAATATTTGCATTTCAATCAAAAGGTAGTATAACAATCAACAAGTAGTATAACAATCAGCAGGTAGTATAAAAATCAACAGGTAGTATAACAATCAACAGGTAGTATAACAATCAGGTAGTATAACAATCAACAGGTAGTATAACAACCAACAGGTAGTGTAACAATCAACAGGTAGTGTAACAATCAACAGGTAGTATAACAATCAACAGGTAGTATAACAATCAGCAGGTAGTATAACAACCAACAGGTAGCATAACAATCAACAGGTAGTATAACAATCAGCAGGTAGTATAATAATCAGCAGGTAGCATAACAATCAGCAGGTAGCATAACAATCAGCAGGTAGCATAACAATCAACAGGTAGTATAACAACCAACAGGTAGTATAACAACCAACAGGTAGCTTAACAATCAGCAGGTAGCATAACAATCAGCAGGTAGCATAACAATCAACAGGTAGTATAACAATCAGCAGGTAGTATAGCAATCAACAGGTAGTATAACAACCAAAAGGTAGTATAACAATCGACAGGTAGAATAACAATCAACAGGTAGCATAACAATCAACAGGCAGTATAACAATCAACAGGCAGTATAACAATCGACAGGTAGTATAACAACCAACAGGTAGTATAACAACCAACAGGTAGTATAACAATCAGCAAGTAGTATAACAACCAACAGGTAGTATTACAGTCAAAACAGGTATCATTCAGTAAAGACAGCAAAACTATTAAACATTTTTCAAGAGAAAGACAGGCATACAGCATAATGGCTGGATGTTACTGTTTAGTTACATTTATAATCTAAGTATATGAGAGAAATTAGGAAGGTATGAAGGTTAGTCAGGAGAGAAGGAGGAGCAGAGTTTGGGAGGTATGAGTTGAAGAGTGCAGTTACATTTCCTGTGAAGAAACAGGTAAGAATGAAGTTGTATTTTGAAGGTGCTTGGATTGTCACAGGCTCTCAGAGTAGAGGGCAGGGCATTCCATTTTTGGCTAGGGAAAAGGAGAGTAGAAGATGACCAGCTGGGCGCTTGGGTTTATGGATGGTTATAAGGTTTTGGTGAGTAGATCTAAGGGGTCTATGGGGGTATATGGTTGTAGGATATTAGATAATGCAGGGCAGCTAGTAAGTTGGAATAATAATTTGTGGGCTGTGATGATTTGGAGGAAGTCAAGTTGATTAGGGAGTTCAAGCCAATTTAAAGAGTGTAGGGAGGTGCAGTGATGGGAGGAGGATTTTGCCTTGGTAGCGAATCTGGAGATTTTGTTGTAGCACACTTCCAGTTTGAAGGTGAGTGTGGAAGACAGATTGGTAAGCAGAGGAGCGAAATACAAAAGAGATGGGAGGAGATAGGTTGTGGCCAAAGTTTATCTGGTGGATGGAGTGAGGAAGTGGTTGTTTCTGTAGAGTAGGCCGAGTTTTATGTGCGTTTTCTTGATGTTAAGTTGGATGTGAGTATTGAATTTTAAGTGTTCGCACGATGGTGACCCCCAGGAGTTTGGCAGAGGGAACGACGTTGATAATGGAATTGTTAAGGCTGGTAATTTGAAGTGAGTTTTTATCAATGGGAGTGGATTTTGAGGGAGTGAATAGATAGAAGAACCTTAGTTTTGTTAGCGTTTAGTGAGAGGTGGTTTTAGTGCATCTAGTTTTCAGTAGTTGAAAAGGCAGTTTGAGTTAGAGACTAAAGATCAGATAGGTTAGAGGCGCAGCAGATTACAGTAGAATCGTCTGTGTATTGGATAATTTTGGTATTGGGTATGGCTTTGTAGAAATCGTTAATAAAGATGTTAAATAGCAAAGGGCCTAGTATGGAACCTTGGGGTACTCCTGAAGCGGTGGGGAGGAAATTGGAGGAGGCCTGGCCCCATTTGACAGCTTGGGCTCTGTCAGAAAGATAGCTGGAGAACCAGGAAAGAGTTTTTTGGGAGATGTAGTGATTCGATAGATGATTTAATAGATGGGTGTGGAAGATGGTATAGAAAGCTTTAGATGAGTCTAGTAGAACAGCTGAAACTATGTTACCAGAGTCTCGAGCTAGAGTGACAGAATGTAAGAAGGATAGAAGGACTGTGTCGGTACTGTGTCCAGGGCGGAAGCCATGTTGGGTAGGAGAGAGTAGCTGGTGTTCAGTAAGGAATGGCATGAGCTGCAGGTGTATGCATTTTTCAAGAAGTTTAGAGATTGGTGAGAAGATGGCTATAGGGTGGAAATTGGAAACATTACAGTTTTTACCACCCTTGTGGAGTGGTAGAATAAATGCAGAATGCCATAGTATGGGTACGTAGGACTCAAGTAGTGATCTATTTATCAGGATGCTGATAGGGAGAGCAATACCGTCAGAGGCAATTTTTAAGAAGGAGGAAGGAATGTTGTCGGGGGCATTGGTACAAGGTTTAAGTTTGGAGAGAAGATTTTTTTATAAGGTAGGTGGATACAGGTTTAAGTTCAAAAGTAGGGGGTGTAGGAGAGGAGAAGGAGGAAGCTTGAGCAGAGGGGGTGGAGGGTTATTGTTGGGGAAGGACTTGATTAGATCAGCAATAGAAGAGGTGAAGAAGGTGTTGAATAGTTTGGCTATTTCTTGTTCAGATTTACTAGTATCAGGACATGGGTTGTTTTTTGTACCAGGCTTGAGGAGGGAATTAACAGAGCTCCAGAATTGTTTGGAGTTTTTTGCATGATTTATTTGGAGTTTGATGTAGTAGGATTTTTTATCTTTAATGACTTGTTTTTTAGCTTGGTTTCGCAGCTGTTTGTATTTAAGTAACAATACAGGCAGTTTATGTTGGAGGTAGCTTTTCCAGGTTTTGTCTCTTTGTAGCATACTTTTTTTGGTTTCTTTGGTAAGCCATGGGGCGGTTTTAGCATTAACTCTTTTTGTTCTTATAGGAGCTAGGGAGTTTAGGACAGTTAAGAATGTAGAGTTGAAATAGTCAACGGCATCGTCTAAAGGTAGGGTTTTTAGTGGGTTCCAGTTAGTGAACTTAAGAGAGTCAGAAAAGGTAGAAGGGTTAAAGTTAGCCAGGTTGTGAGTATGTAAGAGTTGGTGGGAATGTGAGAAAGAGGGTGTAGTTCTATGGGTGAAGGCAGGGAGGTGGTCTCCTAATGTGCCAGGAGTGACACCAGATTTTGTTAGGGTGAGATACCAGGATCCAGTCTAGGATGGAGCCTGGGGAGTTTTTGTACTTAAATACAAGTTCTGTATATATTAAAGGACAGCCCAACCTGGTCTATATTTTTCATAACTAACTATAACACTGCATTCCCTAAAGAATTCGGAGTTTTGGTGGAGCAAATATTTATCTATGCCTAGTTAAAGATTTCTATACTGTGATGTAACTGACTCATGAAGGAGAAAGTAAGTAAAGCTTAGTGAAAACGTATTGTAGTCATACCTGTCAGCTGCAATGATTTAGGCATAGCACTATGATTTTGACCCTCAGAATTTAGCCTTACTCCTCCTTATATGATGTTTCTAATAACCTGCTCACGAAAAAATACTTTTATATTAAAAACATAAATTTAGCCTATACAAAGATTCACTAACACTATGTAACGTGTAGCATATAAATATCTTCTATTGTGAAAAATAATAAAGTCCTCCTTTTTCTTGACCTCTGCTGTGATTTTTTTCTTAAAGGCCAGAGCTATGATTTTTAATGCTTGTAGGTTGAGAGATATGATTGCAGCCATCTGTACAATTCAACCATTTTAGCTGGTCAAACCTATACAGTGACATTCTGCAGATTTACACATGCGAGCACATTTGTCTACTTTTCTTATATTGTTCTTCATATTTGGCAGACTGGGCTTACTGAAAAGGATAGACAATAACTGAGAACTGAGTTTATTAGTGTGAATGTGTACCCATAAAGATGTAGAAAGTAAAAAGTCATGGTCATTCAGAAGCCACATAGCTGAAACACTGTATGTCCTTAAGGGTTCATTTGCACATATCCCATGGGCCATTGTTTTAGGAGGTTTTGGGTATCTCATACAGAAAACTCTAGTTTGGCTGAGTTTCATTTGCAGTTTTTACTGAATGGTTTGTGTGACCATTTTATCCTTTGGTTTGGATGTTATTTGGGATATTTTGGAGATACCTCAGTGTTTACGGATATCAGGCTTTAAGCTCTGTTCCTCAAGTACCAACAAACAATCCACAAATGCTGTGCTGATGAAGTCATTAAAAATGCTGTCGTTTTGTGGTATACGGTTTAATTCCCTCAGCCTTCACTGGACTATTGTGTTACCTTGAGTAAGTCACTTAACCATACGTTGCTACTAGGCTGCCCCTGGAAAGGGACTATATGTCCAGTGGACTTACCTGGTTAACAGATATGATTATTATGTCAGCCTTCCTGTGGCATTAACAGTTAATACACAGATTGAACAATGCCAGGTTCCTATTGATCATGGGTTCAAGTCCCAGGCATTATCAACAACACTTTGGTCTGAGCTGGTCATTGTTTCACTGTATTTGGAACTCCTCAAACCTCTCATTGAGTATAATGCCCCTTTGGTATGTACCTAATCAAACCCATATAACAACTGGAATGTCCACAGGACATAAATAACATCATATGCAAACCACCTCAAAGCCCTAGCCCTCAAAGCTGTTGAGGGGAGATCTATGCTTGGCATATAAGGCATCTTCAGGCCCCACACTGATGGAGCTCCTGTGTATCAGGGAAAAACAGCACCAGAATTATCTGTTCTAAAAACTTAAAATCATGCCTGTAATATAAATAAGAATTGCTGCATTGCCAGGTATATATCCCAAAGACTACACATTCTCTGAAACAGGCTCTCCCCATCCCTGTGAAACAGAGCTCCTCCCTAACAAACAATTCAAGTGAAACTTGTACAACTGAATAGGGAACCAGGATTTCACCCCTGGTTTGGCACCTCTGTATCTAATGGCAGGTGACCTGTAAATGTTTCAACTCCCAAGCCCCCAGAGCATGCATCTTCTATGATACTTTTTGTTCTTATGTATCCCTACCTCCCAGTGAATGGTTTGTCCAACATCATAGGGTTTGCAGGTTTCAGGGAGCCCTAATAAAAAATGGATAATGTAGTGCTCAGCCAGTACTTTGGTTCAAATATTTATTTACTGTATCTGTCTCTGTTTATCAGTCTGTTTTTCTTTGTAGAATGGAAAAGCCCGACTGGGAGAAATCCATATACAGTGGAGACCTAAGATGGAAACTTTAAACAAACATCGATCAAACTAATTATTTATAAAGGAAAATTACAGGGAAAAAATGTAGGCAAGTAAATAAACATCTGTGGTGCCATTACACAATGTAAAACATTTTACACAGAAATATATGTAATAAGGCAAATAAGCACGGGGAGGAAATGTGCAGTCAAACCAAGTGAATATAGGCAGCGTGCATGAAATCTTAGAAGATAGGCCAATACATAAAGCAAGAGCTAGAAAGGAAAGATAATGTATTTAGCTATTTATCTGATCTGATCCTGTGGGTTTAAAGTCTTACCATGGCAAGAACTGTAACAAGCTGATTTCTTCACATGAAGACACATGAAAGAGTCTACAGATACATGCCATTCATATTTGGTGGTGATGGATGTTTGATAAGTAAGTAAAATAAAAAGACTACTTAAAAACACAGTACAAAAGACTAGTCTATAAAAAACAAAAAAAGGCAAAAACATACTGCCACTGCTCCATATCTGCAGTGATCAATCACCCAGTCCCCTTTAACATCATTTGTGAACACAACCCAAAACGTGTTCACACCAGTTGCAGTAGATGCCCCCACACTCACCTGCAGAGAACAGTACATTTTTTTCTGGGATAAGACAGTGGTTTCATAGGTTCATAGCTTCATAGGTAGGTACTAGGCTATTGGCCCTAGGTCCTATATAAGCCTAACCAAATGTACCCTGGCTTTCGCCACCCAAGAAAATTATTTTCCTGTGCCACTGTCGGGCAGAGCCACAGAAGTGATCCCCGGGGTGAATTTCCTATCTCTCATCCAATCATCAAGATTTTGCTTGAAGAGTGCTAATGAGGAGCTTTGTTTGATATAGATAGGTAGTTTGTTCCAGAGTATGGGAAGTCTGTGGGACAGTAATCTATCCCTCCAGCATGTTCTGTTTATTGTGGTGACTAGGTTTAGGTCCGTAGAGCGTGTAGCTCGTAGTGATTGGGATTTCTTTAAGTGGAGCATGTCTAAAAGCTCTGGGTTTGACATAGCTTTGTGTGTTAGGCAGAGATTGCCTCTGAGTAGGCGATATGCAACAGAGTAAAGCTGCAGTTTTTTGAGACGGTCTGCATAGGGCATCTCTTTGAGGCCGGTAATCCTCTTTGTGAGGTATTTCTGTGGCCTTTCCAGTTGTTGTAGATGTCTTTTGAGTTAAGTACCAAAAGGGGAATTGTACTCTATAATGAGCCTAATGAGTGACGAGTAGGGGGAACAATGACCTCTTTTTTCCTGGATGAGAAACATTTTGTGATGAGGTGTGACACATAGAAGGATTTCCTGACTACTGTGGCGATGTGATTATTAAAGGAGAGACTACTGTCCACCTGTGTCCCAAGGTCTCTTATCACACTTTCGGTGTTAAGTAGATTACCACCTATGTGGTAGTTCATGGGTACTGAGTTTTTACCAAAAGGAATGACAATGCACTTTTTGGCATTGAGCTTGAGGCCATGGCTTTGACACCAGGCATCTGTCTCAGCTCATCACTGATTATTTGCAATTAGTAAATGTCTCCAGTGCATACCACAGTTCACAGTTATTTCCAGTTAGCAGTAAATTGCATCAGTGCATGCCACAGATCAGTTATTTGATGCTAAGAAAACAACATCAGCACCAAGCAACAGAGATGCAACACTTGTTTCTCTAGTACTCTCCAGATATAAGCAGGGCCTTTATATCCTATCACTGAAAAAACATAAATGGGAGGGGAACAATGCATACCCTTAATATGCTCCTCCTCCTCTTCCCATCTTTAACATTATTAATACAGGAACTAAATGCCATGCAGTAGTGGGCTCAAACCCCTGTATTGCTGTAGCCCCTGCCTCAGAACATTTGGGGTACTCAGCCATATGGCTTTTGTAGGTTTGCAAAATACTAAGTCCAACTTCTGTGACCTTTTCAATAACTATGTAACAGCAGAGTGGGTCCACTTTTCCTTGTCTCTGACAGAATCTGCACTGCTGACTCAGGGGGTCGGTTCTCAGAATACTATTTCCAACACCCTATTGTATGTTTTCCCAGGGGACCTAAAGTGTGTCAACATTGTATTATTGGATCCTCCCTCCCCTAGTGAGCTCAGCAATCTGGGAGAACCTTTGTGTGCAGCCAGTGATCCTCAGGACAGAGAGAAGCCAGTTAGGGTAGTTTGGGTGCCAAGTAATGATGCTCTGACGTGCCTCCTATGGAGGTATACCAGGAACAGCCCACTGAAGGAAGTTTATAACTCTCTAGACTGAATGCTTTGGCATCTCCTAGGAGGATCTGGATGGAGATTCTTGCGGAGGGGATAAAGAATTCTTATTTGTCCTGCTTAGCTTATTACCACAGTGACTTTTAAAAGAATATGTGGTATGGGAAATGGATATATGTAAAACTGTCAACAAAAACAAGCAGACCGAACATTTTCTTTTAGCAGTAACACCTTTCTTTGACAGTCATGCTTGAACCCCATAACCTGTTATCATTCATGTTGTCTGCAGTTGGTCCTATTTTGTTTTACTCTGATGTCCTCGTTTCTTTGTTTGTACTACACTGTGCATCCTGCTACTCATTTCAATCACCGCTTCTCCAATATAAAACATTTTATATAGATTCCTGACAAATGCAATACATGGTGTAGTCAACATGTTGGATGTGCACTGCTTCAAAGCTTTAACCTTATACATGCCCTCCTACTGACTTATAGCACATTCCTGCCACTTGTGCACTTTGTTAGTTAAAACTTGCTTTAGAAAGTAACCAATAAATTATATGTTGACATTGAGTGTAACCTCCTTACTATGTACAATGCCTGCATATAGTTTTTATGCAAAAAGTGAGTTATTTTTGACTTTTTGCTGCTAAAGGAAGCCAAATGATTTTTTAGAGCTAGAATCTCCTGCCATGACAAATTATTCGCTATCTAAATTAGTGTTTAGACTATTTTCACACTAAACACACGAGTAGGAGTTTCTTCCTAGAATGGCAGGTTGGCCATTAGGTGTTGTAGGTGGAACACCTTGCACTGGTAAGTAATGTTTGTGATGATGATCTTGTGAAACAACAAAGTAGGTAAGAAGCTACCCTTCTAAAGAATTGAGTTGCTTTTACTTGCCCACAATGCTTTGCAGATATAAGCAAATCACTGCTGAGAACCTACCCTGAAATTATTTTGTGAGTATGATTACATCGAGATAAACAGTAAGATGCATATGTGACACTGCCATCTACTCCAGTCCATCTCCCTTTCCCCAACCAAAACAATGAAACTGAGGGTAACTGTATGGGTCTGTCCTACTGAGAGAACCAGTTCTAAAAAAGTACCAAAAAGGGAATAGCATTCATTTCAGGGTTGACCGCGGTGGTGGTGTTCCGGTAGCATTGTCGCCTCACAGTAAGACACTATCCGGTTCGATTCTCAGCTAGACCGTCTTCTGCGTGGAGACATGCGTGAATGGGCATGCCTTCGTTGAAGGTTGTGCATCAGGGCTGGTAACTCGGCATGTAAAAATCAACTACCAATCATCAGCGGACTGGAGTTCCGCTGTGGCAACCCCTAACCAGGAAAAGCCGAAAGAAACAACAACATTCATTTCAGGGTTGGTTACCATGTTAAGCTTCTATGCATAATATCCTATTATTGGATTCTAATAAGAAAAATGTAAAGAGAATAGAAATGTGGCTTAAGCAAAGGAGACTGTAGACAGAACTGAAAGGGTCCTTAACAGCAGAATGAACTTGACCTGGATATGAGGGATTCATGGGATCTAGATGAGATATTAAGCAGTTCCTAAATGTACTTAAAGGAATGTTTATGCAAGTATATAGGCTATAGTGACCAACAGCAGAAACAGTGAAGAGAATGGAACCACTTTGTAGGCACGCCCTCAAACCAAAAGTGCAGATGGAGGCACTTCTGGCCCACCAACACATGTGCAGAATAAGAAGAAATGGAAATAAAAGTGAAAATAAAAACAGGAGAATATTTCAGTCACAGTCAGGAGGTGTGAAAAATCATGTGTATAGGCCCAGTAAGCCTGAAGATGTGGGTATGTAAGATTAACCCATGCTATTAGACCATTGATATAACCTGTATCAGAATGTTACTGAGAGAACCAAAATAAATATGTTCATAAGAAATAGATGTGGTAACTATATCAGATTGTTACCAAGAGTATAGAAATAAATGTCTTCATAAGTAATAGCAGTAATAACTATACCAGATTGATTGTGTAAGGGGAATCGGCATACTGAGAGTACAGAAGTAAACCTGTTCATAAGTAATAGCAGTAGTAAGTATACCAGAATGTTACTGGGAGTACAGAAATAAGTGTGTTCATAAGTAACAACAGTAGTAAGTATACCAGAATGTTACTGGGAGTACAGAAATAAGTGTGTTCATAAGTAACAACAGTAGTAAGTATACCAGAATGTTACTGGGAGTACAGAAATAAGTGTGTTCATAAGTAATAGCAGTAGTATTCTGGATCAAATGTGGGCGTCTTTAGCTGCTTTTTCTGTGCCCAGGCTTCTCGACAACGTTAGGAATCTAAAGACCAGTGTGATCAGAAATAGCAAGAAAGCGTATTATTTCATAAATCACTGACTACCACCATCAATCTCATTTCTGGGTCTATTTAGGAATCAGCAAAGCTAGAAAATGTGCAGCTTGAATGCACTTGGGATCTACCTCTGGGAGACAATAGTTTTTATCAGTATCTGAAGAAGTCGAGGTGTTCCTGACGAAAACGTTGCAATTGTATTTATTGGCGTTAATAAACTGAGTGGTACTTTGAACACACTATTGAGTGGATTATATCGAGTGGTTGAGGTCTTCCTGGACTGATATTTGTTTTATTTGGTTTTCGTGTCTACATCAGTCGAGTCTTCACTTCAATTTTGGTTTTAATAGCAGTAGTAACTATAGCAGACTTTATGTGTAAGGGGAATCAGCATACAATGGAACCCTAATGGAGACTACGGAAATAAATCACTTCATAAATAATAGCAAGTAGTAACTATACCAGAATGTTACTGAGCGTACAGAAGTAAATCTAATACAAGTAAAAGCAGTACATATAAAAGAAGGAGTGCATAAGGCAATAGGCATGCAATGGAGTCCTAAGGCAAATAGCCAAAAATAAAGGTTCATCGGTTCATAGGTTGGTACTAGGCTATTGGCCCTAGGGCCTATACAAGCCTAGCCATAAAAATTCCCTGGATATTTCTTCCCACAATATTTACTTCCCTGGACCCCTGTCTAGCAGGGCAACTGACGTGATCCCCGGGTGAATTTCCTATCTCCCATACAATTGTCAAAGTTCCTTTTGAAGAGGGCCAAGGAGGTGCTCTGCTTGACATGTATGGGCAGTCTATGCCAGAGTATGGGGAGTCTCCGGGTCAGGAACCTATCTCTCCAGCATGTTTTGTTCGTTGTGATGACAAAGTTTGGATCCTTGGAGCATGTGGCTCTGAGGGGTTGGGAATTATTTAAGTGGAGCATGTCCAACACCTCAGGGTTTGACATGGCCTTGTATGTTAAGCCGAGATCATCTCTGAGTAGACGATATGCCATAGAGAATAGCTGGAGTTATTTTAGATGGTCAGTATAGGGTATCTGCTTTAGGCCTGTGATTCTTTTACTGAGGTATTTCTGCGGCCTTTCCAGCTGTTACAGATGTCTTTTGAGATACATACCAAATGGGGCATTGTGCTCTATAATGGGTCTAATGAGGGATGAATACAGTGGGACAATGACCTCCTTTTTTCTGGATGAAAAAGCCCTTAGTGATGAGGTGTGCCACATAGAAGGATTTCCTGACTGTTGTGGCGATGTGGTTATCAAAGGTGAGACCACTGTCCACCTGTGTCCCTAAGTCTCTCATCACACTTTATGTGTTTAGTATACTGCCACCTATTTGGTAATTCATGGGTACATGGTTTTTCCCAAAGGGGATAACTATACATTTTTTGGCATGAGCTTGAGCCCATGGCTCTGGCACCAAGCATCTGTTTCTGTAAGGCTCTTTTGTAGAATATCCACATCATTTGGGGATTCAGTAATGGCTCCCAGTTTGCAGTCATCTGCAAACTTTGTTAGCCAGAGTCCCTTAGTGTTGGCTTGTACTTCAGAGAAGCAGATGCCAAACAAGAGCAGTCCCAGGACTGAACCCTGAGGTACTCCACTTGTCACTTGTTTGGAGTTGGATCTGGAGTCAGCTACTTTTACAGTCTGGGTTCTGTCAGTAAGCCAGTTGGCAACCCATTGAGTGACATAGGGATTTATGCCCAGTTTAGTAAGTTTGTCTATGATTCCAGAGTGAGGGATGGTGTCGAAGAAAACAACCTATAAACAAGGCGTATATAAACCTAAGAAAAGGTTGCAAAGTACCACTGAGGGGCGAATTGTCAAAGGACGTTATTCATGTGGTCACTGCACACAATGTAGCAGAGTATTACAAGTGAATAGTTTCACTAGTAAAAATACCAGTACAGTATATGATATCTCCTTCTTTGCGAACTGCTGTTCAGATTGGGTTATTTATCTGGCCGCATGACAGGGCTCTGCTTTCTATGCAGGTCAAACGTCCAGGGCATTTAAACACAGAATTTCAGAACATTTCAGAACATCTTAGTGAGATTAAAAATAAAAGACATACAAATGCTTTACACAAACATGCTGAAATCCACCTTTTCATTTTATTATTATAGACAGAATCATGGGTATGAAATTTAATAAATCTGGGTGGCATGAATTACTTAATGCCAAAGAGAGAAAAATGGATTATTAGACTAGGAAGGCTTTTTGCCCCAGGATTAAATGAACACCTCTAATTGGTTTATGGGCTAGTGACACAGTATATAAATGTATGAGTTTTATTGTGTCTTTACACTGATGAAGGCTTAGTTAATTATAAGCCGAAACCAGTCTGTTACTTTTGTATATTGATGTCTTGACTCAAGTGAAATAATATAATATTTTATGGCTTTCTCTATCTACTGGTTGTTTTTTTTTTTGGTTTATGTTGGTATTTTGAGACCTTGCAGATGTCTTACTTGCAGGAATCCATTTTGGATGATGTTGAAGGCCTTGGCTAGGTCCAGATAGGCTGTGTGGATTGCCTTACCCTCGTCCACAGCTCTGGAGACTGATTTGAAGTCAATCAGGTTCAGGAGACAGCAAGATCAGCCCTTCACAAACCCAAACTGGGTGGGGTCCAGCGTTTGAAGGTTGCCAATGTCTTTGTTTATAAGTTCCATGATAATACATCCCATGCCCCAGATCAGATCAGGCTTGTCAGACTGATGGGATGGTAGTTCCCAGGATCGAAGGTGGATTTCCCCTTGTGGAGTGGGATAAATGTAGCTGTGCGCCACTCAATGGGCACAAAGCCTGAGGTGAGGCTTTGATTAAACATGACACTTAGGTGAGGTACCAGTTAATTTTATAATTCATGTAGTACACAGCCTAGGATGTCATCTGGTCCCATGGATGCTGTATTCTTAGCTTTGGAGAGTGCAGTTTCTACCTGTGTGGCCGTGATTACCGGAATCTGGCAATCTTTTGGTATTGAGATGGGCCTTTTAGAGGGTGAGAGCGGGGTGAAGTTGGCACTAAATCGATCTTCCAGGATATTAGCAATATCCTTGGGATCAGTATATTTAATGCCATTCTGTTGTAGCTCAGAGCATATCTGAACATTGCCATTTAGATTGTTGACATAACTATAGAATGCCTTGTGGTTGTCTTTGGAATCTTTGGCAATTTGATTTTCATAACTAGCTTTGGAGGATTTTATGAGGGATCTCAGCTTCTTACTGAGGCTGGTAAGGGAGTTTTTTGCATCCTGGGATTTTCCTTTCTTCTGCAGCAGTTTCTTTCTTCTGTTGTATAGTTTGTTTATGGTGGGGGAACCACCAGATTGGCTTCCTTTTTTTGGAGGAGAGCATCTTGGTTCTATTTGGGATGGCACGATTCATGCACGAGTGGATATGCTCATAAAGTGCCTTAGTCTGTGATTCAACAGTCGAACTGTCAGCTCCTGTCTGCATGGGTGTCATGAAGTTTATCACTTCTGACTTGAGTAGCATGAAGTTGGCTTTGGAGAAGTTTTTTACGGAGGTTTCCTTACTGGGGGGTGGGGGTGGGATGTGGATGTCAAGGGTGATTTGCTTATGGTCAGACCTGACCAATGAGGGGGTGACCACTGGTGTGGAGCATCCATCTCCCATGTTGGTAATGACCAGGTCTAGAGTATTGGAGCCCCTGGTGGGACAATGGATTTCCAAGAACCGTTGGGAAAAGGTGTTGGTACCTGAGTAGTTTTCCCAGTTAATGGCAGGGTAGTTGAAATCACCCAGTATTAGGGTGTTTGGTTGTATCTTAATATTTTCCAGTATGTTTAGAAAGGTGTAGTGAGAAATCTTGGGGCATGGTGAGGGATCTGTAGCAAGCTACAATTTGGATTGCAGTCTTACCTAGTGTTAGTTGCACCTGGAGAATTTCAGATGCATTGTATTGGGCAACTAGCCTGGAGGTGTGAATATCCTTGGTGAATATGGACACTCCTCCACCTTTAGTGTTACAGTCTTGATTTGGTAGCAGAAAAGTGTGGTAAGTGTTGTAGCCTGGTATTGCAGGGGTGCTCTCTGGAGCCCTGAACCAGGCCTCAGTTACTGCACAGATATCGATGCTCTACATTTTTAAGAGTGCCTCAAGAGAGTGCATTTTGAGGTTTAGACTTCCTAGCATTGAGTAGCATTAACTTCAGATTTTGCATGCTTGTATCTGTTATGGTGGTGGTTTTGTCCTTTGAACCTTGCCTAAAAAAGGCACTATAGGGGTGGCAAGAGCCTTAGCCAGTAACCTGAATCCCAGGGGTGACAGGCGCAGACCATCTCTGGCAAAGCATTGTGGTTTGTCGCTCATGTTGCCCCAGGCAGATACTGGATCCCCTTTGAATGACACCAGAAGCTTAGCCAATTGTTGAAGTCAATCATTTTGTCCTTATACTGTGGTATCATTCTGGGTGAAGGCAGGATGCTACTCAGGGCTTGGGTCATACCTGCCTGGGCCACGTGATCTGAGAGCTCTTCCATGTCTCTCTTCATGTAGTCCAGGGATGTACGTCTGAAGTCATTCACTCCAACATGGACTGAATATTTAAGTGTAATCAGAAAGTGTGGGTGTCCTAAGGGATTTGGTAACTTATGGCCAAGACAGTAAAGTCTCTGGATACTAGTGAGTGTTATTACAAGGAGTTAACAAATACAGCCTGAAATAGAGAAAAATATGTGCACTCTGAATGAAACTAAGGAATCTTTTGCTCAATTGGCCAGATAAAACAAAACTAATACAGACACTGAACTCTGCCAGACTTTCAGCTACAACAGGAGTAAAGCCTAGAGGTAGACTGTATTACCAGCCAATCTAAAATGTAGCACATATGGCCAGTCAGTTGGTTGCTGTATGCAGTGGTGGTAGGAACAGTTTCATTGTAGGTGACTGCAGTCTATACACAATTTCTCTGCATATGGAATTGCTAAAGAAAAGTTACAGAACCCATTGATTAGGTTGTGTTGTGCATTCTACCATAGTAGAGTTAGTGGAAATAAATTATTTAGACCAGAGATTCTAAGGCAATCAGAAATTAAGTTATGTATGGCCAACGTTCACCAGGATGATCTAAATAAGTGCCAAGAAGTAGTGTAAAACCCCCTACAGTAGTCTAACTTAAGTGAAAGGAAAGGTGAAAAATACATGTAGGGGACGCTATGGGGAAATTGGAAGATAGAATAAAGGGAAATAACCTAATTGCAAATATGGCTTTTTAAATAAAATTAGTAAAGCTGGGTGTAAAAACCTCCACTGATGCATCATCCAGGTGGATCCCAGAAGCTACAACTGTGTGGCACAGTTACCTCTAGGACTACTGTAGCAGCAAGAAAGGGGGATTGAACAGATCTGTGGTCTGAATTATATCTGGGTCTGTAAAATGGTGGTAATAAAGGAAAAATGGCAACTAAATAATATGTGGGTAGACTAGCACTTTGTCTCAGAAATGAGCATTAAGCCTTCAGCAGAAAGGCATCGTCTGCAGTTTGCAATCATGTTAATTTTGAGACGGTGTGGTGGACAGGTACAAGTTAATGGTTTAAAGACTATACACATAGAACAGAGTAATCAAGGAACTGCACATGAATACACATTGACACATTTGGTTGGCATGTTCTAGCTAAACTTAATAGATAGGTGGTAGCAACGCTGGATATTGTGGGAGTACATCTGAACAAAAACATAGAAACTAACAATGCAGCTGAGTCTGCAGAAATATTCCATGAGTGGTATTATGCAATAATAAGCACTATTAATCAGATGAGTGACACCATAAAATGCTTATAGAAAATAAACAATGGCACACTATGTCATGGCAGATTACCGTGCTGTGTTATATATGTTACCACATTAGTATACATGATATAGCTAAATTACTGATGCATTTTCACCCACTGTTGTGTCCATAGTGAGATAATGTCTACATGTTGTTGTTGTGTCTTTCGGCTTTTCCTGGTTAGGGGTCGCCACAGCGGAACTCTGGTCCGCTAATGATTGGTAGTTGATTTTTACTTGCCGAGTTACCAGCCCTGACGCACAACCTTCAACGAAGGTACGCCCATTCACGCATGTCTTCATGCAGAAGATTCTAGCTGAGAATCGAACTGGACAGCGTCTTATTGTGGGACAACAACATCCATTATTGACAGTCATGGTAATAAACTTTATTAAAGTTTTCAATAAGCATATGCCAATGTCCAATGTAATAATAAATATATCACGTAATGTTAAACTACTCTTATAGGTGGGTTGCTCATAAAAATATGGTGAATGTCGGTATCAGTATATGTTATTGTCCAGTTCTATGAGCAGACAGCATAAGAATGACCTACCCCAGAATACCATAACTGTAGTGACTGCATTTATTCTTTCAGAAATCATTCATTTTAGATGATACTCATTAACCATAAAGGTACAGTTCAGCCAATAATAATGCACCGGAAAATGATTGACATCTGCAGTTGTTTTTACTGAGGTAAAATCCTACTGTGGTCTGTATTGTTTACTGTTTTGTTCTGTGTCACCTGTCACCAGTGAAATAATAATGAATGACCTAACATTTTTCTATTTGTGCATTGAATGGTAATGTTCAATGCACACTGTGAGCACCCACGCACCACACGCCTTCACCAATTTTTGCATGGCAGTTGCTATTCTGTAAGCATGATTAGGTTCTTTGTATTTTTTTGCTAAAGTATATTTTTGTGATACTTATGCCCATCTTTAAAATTCCATTTTTCCTCTGTTAACATCTTCTGACATTGATGTCCTTGAGAGGTATGCCTGTCCATCTCGACCAACCTTGTAGTCATTGCTGTTTCTATTGGTCATATCCAAAAGTTGTGTTGAGCTTGTATCAGGGATGACACCAGGGCAGACTGCCTCATGATAGCCACATTGTGCATCATAGCACCCACAGAAGAGAAGTGGTCCAAGAAAAGAAGACAAAAGTAGCATTGATCATTGAACTCACCACACCTAGTGACTACAGTGTCTTGTGTACAGAGAGACACAAAGTCATAAAATACCTGGACCTCCAGGCAGAAATGAGAGCCATGTGGAAGAAAGATACCCAGACAGTTCCAATAGTAGTAGGAGCAACGAGTCTTATAAAAAAGAATTTACAATTGTATTTAGATATGTTACCAATTCATGTAACAATTCATGTAACATCATACGAATTGCAGAAGGAGTCATTACTGGGCACATTGCGGGTGCTGCGAAGAGCACATTTGGCTGACATCAAAGAGTGAAACAATATTAAATTCATGAACTTTAATCGTACTTTGACTTAGGAATGGGGTCCATTCCCATCATGGTATTAGAAACCCAAAAAACTTGGAGAAATTAAAAACATTAGAAATCTTGTTAGCTTTTTCAAGAGTGGTCTTCAGTACCCCCTTCCCAGGTATCAGGACATAAGAAACATGTCTTTCATAGCCCAAGCATGAATGACCAATCTAGCCTAAGGTAACATCATAATGCTTCTCCAAGAATGTCCAGTCTAGATTAGGGTGATATCATAATACTACTCCATGAATGACCAATCTAGCCTGGGGTGCCATCATAATACTGCTCCGTGAATGTCCGATCTAGATTAGGGTGTCATCATAAAACTGCTCCGTGAATGTCCGATCTAGATTAGGGTGACATCATAATACTGCTCCATGAATGACTGAGGTAGCCTAGGGTGACATCATAATACTGCTCCATGAATGACCGTGCTAGCCTAGGGAGACATCATAATACTGCTCCATGAATGACCGAGCTAGCTTAGGGTGACATCATCTGGATGCTGCCCTTATGTTATCAGGCAGTGCTCGAGATGTATCCTGCATTGTCTGAAATGCGTTATTTTTTTTTTATGCAATTTATTTCCTAATATTAAAAGGAGGCGGACTGTATTGATGCATGCATATATCATATTGTTCTTTTATGTTATTGATGTTAATAATTAATTTACTTTTATTCATAATATTTACTGTGAATGTTGTCAGTTGTGAATCATTCAGGACCAGGATCTTGTTCCTGAGATTGGGATTGCACTCTATTTTATTTAAGGCCTCCATTTCCTTAAATTTTAATTTCCATACTTGCATGAGATTCTTAAATGACCCAGAAATATTTTGTAACCTCTTTTCCAATGACATCTTCATTTATGTGTGAGTTATGTCTGCTAAACTGATATTGCTAAACAGAAATAATGGGATTATCCAGAGAATGAATTTCTAGATATAGGATACAGACTCTGTACTTCTTAAAGGGATTTAAAGCAGTTCTTTAGGACCTACTCATCCAATTTCTGGAAATCATTCTGGCCAATAGCTATAGCTATATTTCTGAACTGTACAGATTTTCACAGAATGTCCAGATTTTTGCTTCATATTTTTGGTCCGTTTTTCATAAAATTATGGTTTTCTGGAAAATTGTTGGCAAATCATTAAATACTGAAGCTAAAAAATAATGACAGGCATTTGAGTTTTAGACTTCATACCCTTCAGAAAATTCATACTAATGCAAAACATGTTATTCTATCAATTTTCTAAGTTTGTGAGAGCAATATTTAAAAATTGTCCCTATTTTTGGGCCTTTGTCCCACCTTTATTTATGATTTTGTCCAGATTTCTGGCTCTAAGAGGTTGAGAGGTATGGCTATAGCTGAAAATGTAAAGTGTGTATGACAGCAATTTTAAAACATGTAATACTTGAGCAATAACCGACGATGTGGTGTGGTATATTGAAGATTTATCCATGGTTGGAGTGGGTTTAATCACAAGTGCGAAGCGCGAGTGATTAAATAAAGCCAACTGTGGGTAAATCTTCAATACCACAATCATGGAGTCTGTTATTGCTATTATACAATGACATTATTTAAGAAAAAAATACTTACTTTTCTTAAATAATGTCTTTGTATAACGGTGCATTACTATTCTTCTGCTGGTGGTGGTATACTGCTTCCTTGTGTTGATGTACTGTGCATGCGTATGGGACTTGTGTTCCCATGCATACCTAGTGCATCAATGCTTTGAAACGGAAGCAGCGGAGAAAAGAAAGTCTCCGTTGCTCCATTTTTTTTTTTATTATTATTATTTTATTTATTTTTTTTTATTAAAAAAAAAAGTTTCGGCAATTTATACCAACGAAAAAAAGTTTGTGCGACCCGTCCTTTTTTCGTTGGTATATTGTGGGATTTGCAACTGGCACGCTGGCCAATCAGTATGCACATTTTAGAATATTAATGGTGGGATCATTGTATAATTGCTAATATTTAGCTGATAGTAGCACCGACAGGAGTACTTTGCTTCATTGTAATAATTAAACATCTAAGCTATACTACAGAAACTGATTTTGTAAAAATGCATTTTATGTGGAATACTGTCAGTATCTATTGTCACAATAGTTATAACAGATAATAATTGTAACTATTTTCATGTATCACTGCATTATGGTATTATTGAGAGGCGTTTGTAACAGTCCTACAAAAATGATTGCTTTCTTGTATCTGATTCATGCTGTGAATTAGCATCTCTAGTGACAGTTTTGTTTTATTGTGCATAGTAAGATAGCTGTTTCTATTTGTCTGACAAATTACAAAAAATATGTTTTGCTAGTTTTTACTGACTATGATGTTGTATTAAGCAAAAACAAAAAACATCTCACGACTGTAACCTAAATTGACAAATCTGCCATGGCAGTTTATAATGCGACTAGTTGTAAAACACCTATAATGTAACAATGCATATTTTTTCAGCTTGCTGTGAGTGTCAGCAAAGGCATGTGGCTTGCTTTCAAAGGTGACATAACCCCTTTGGACAACCTTGCTGCCCTTCTAGCTAGTGATCCCATGTTCATCCAGTGACTTGGGCACAGGAATGTGCACCATAGGCATGTACTCCCACATCCACCCCTGAGGAGAGACGGGCCTTGTCACTCTTCCTCTCCCCTAAGCCAGTTCAGTAAGTGCCATAGCTGGTAATGAAAGTCTAATCATCTGGGCTGTAGTCTGTGCTTATTCCTCTCTGCCATCAGTGGTGGTGGTGGCCAATGTTCAAAACTGTTATGCAAACTAGGCTAAATGTGGTATGGTTGAATCGCCTTACTTCACTGACAAATGCATATAACAAAAATACCAAATTTATATTCTTTGACATAGGAGATGCCTATGCAAGGGAGCCATGCTAACAGTGAGAGGGTTGTATGTACCCCTATTGATCAGTGTGTGCCTGCCATATAACCTAGGAGTCCTGGGTCACTAAGCTACTGGCCAGCTAGTGTCCAGTTGCCCAGTTTAGGTTATCTGGGATGGTTCTTTTAGGGAAAGCTTGGATGTGAAACTTGCAACTATATTTATGCATTTTCCACATTTCTTGCCTTTTCATCTGGTCCTTCACCTTATATTCTTTCTTTTGTTTTTTGGCACATTTTTATCTACTTCTGGTTTGGTTTCCTTTCCTGCTTGATGCTGATATGTTTCTGCTAGATTAAGCAGAGAAGTCATCTTCGATTTATTCTCCTCATGTTTCAAAACTTTCACTACATTTAGGGCTTGTGAGGTCCCACAATTGCAGATCTATACATGTAATCAATTTCAAGGAGGCCCATCCCTCCTTCAGAACAGGGAATATATAATCTTGGTATGCACTGATTTTTATAAATCATTTGGTGAGCATGAAGCATCCTTCTTGTTTTCCTATCTAATCTATCCTACATGTTTGGGGGCCAGTTAATCACTCCAAAACTGTAAGTTAGGACAGGAAGAGCAAATTGGTCTATAGCTTGGATTTTTTCCTAGATGTCAGCACTGATTCAGGATTAATTTAAGTCTTCTAAAGTATTCCTTACTAAGTTTTATTCGCATTTGTTCATGTTTTATTGTTGATCCTTCATCAATTCCCAAATATTTATGCACTCCCTGTTGCTGAAGTTCTTTTATATCACATTCCTGTCCCAAACTGATGTTTTCCTGGTGCTGCCAAATTATAGCCATGGCCTAAGCTGTTAAGTAGATGGGTTAATGGGTTATGGGCAAGGCAGAATAGCAGTGGTGACAGGGAGTCACCCTGGAATATCCACGTTTGAATTTTTATCTCTGGGATGATAATTTGTCCTTTATCATGGCTTAATTGCAAAATGGTCAATATATTCTTACTGAATCAGTGTAAAAATACAGTTGGATAGTAAAGTAAATTTAATAAACAGATATTTGTGATCAGCACTCACACCTTGCAATGAAAGATTTTTGGACAATATCTTTTACTGTTTCCCCATTCTAAGCATATTGAAATAGCCACTCAGTACTGTGTAGTGCCTTTTAGGACATAGAATTTCAATATTGCAATAATGATATAGCAGTATTTAAGGAGCTAACTAGAAGCAGATTGGACTTGCAAGCTTATATGCAAAGTCTTACAGATAAAGTCTACAGTCACAATAGAATAATGCGTGCAGCATTATAGTCAAATGTAAATGTTTGTATACATTTTCTGACCATGTAGTTCATGTTTCTTGCCTGCATTTCTGCTGCCTTTTACAGCAGTGTTATATGCATTAATGTATACGAGTGACCCTTCTTAAATTATTGCTAAATGTAATGTTATTAAATGTATTTCTATTGCTTTCATTCTATGCAAAATCCTTTGAGAAAATTCATGAATGCTTTGCTCAAAGACCCAGTAAAGCAGAAATTAATTTTAGTATATTGAGTTAGCACAAATCAGATGAGCGTGTCTTTCACCAAACTCTGATCCTACTCATGGTTGCATGGTATGCCTTGATGTTCTATAAAACATTGTTTCTCTTAAGAGAGTGCCAATGACCCTCTGCGTGCCATGCTGTGCTTTATGTGAGATGAGGGGATTAGTAACAGCTGCTCGCCATAAAGGGTGGCAAACTTTCTCCTAGGCAATCCCACTGGTCCCTCTTACTGTGAGATCACACTACTCTGTAATGCTCTCTGAATCATCTATCAATGGGAAATATACCCATGGGTACTAGGCATGTATGTATGTGTCTGGTTGATCTGTTTCTGATGGGTCAGCAAAGTTGCATATAACTTTTATGAGATACATGTATGCCATGTAAAAGTTTTTAGATCTTAAATTTGATTTAAAATAGCTGTAGAACAAGTGTGCTTAGAAATCACTTTAGTATATCCCATAATTATGAGACATTATGTGTAGGAGTGATTAATTGTAGCAATGAACCTGTTGCAGTACACCTTGTGAAAGTAAAGGCCATGCCCCCAACAGTAAGCAATGCCTTACATTTGGGAAGTGCTAGGCACTGCCTGGAAACAATGAGCGCTGCATATATTCCTTATAAGGGAATGGAGGGGACGGTGCTGTACACTGTATAGTGGCGTACATTTATGATCTAAAGGGTACCCTAAGAAAGTGAGCAGTGTTTTATCATATTCAGGGTAGGGTGGTGAAAGCCCTAAAGAATAAGAAATGGGTTTTACTTTAAGGTTCAGGGGGGTTAGAGCATGCTATCCATAGTGATCTTAACTATATGTGGGAGGGGCACATTGGAAACAGAACTCATGTTTCCATTACATATGGAAAGGGGGGCTTGCATAAAACAAGCTCAAGTCATGGAATGCTATATTTACAGCTTATATATTGCTGTGTAACCCTTTTCTCATTATGAACTTGTGCTCCACCACCAGGGATAACTAACCATTAGAGCATGGCACAGACACCTAACCCTGCATTACATCCACACCTACTCTATAGCAACTATAGCAGGCTGTCCTCTGCCATACGCTCTGCCTTCCTGGATCCCAGCCACTGTCTTTTACATAAATACTGACCATCTTGAAATACATAACATAAAAACTGATGATAAAGGACTTCATCTGAAATGCTAAGGTAAAGAAGTATGGAAAATAAAATTTTTTGGTGAGAATAGTTAATATCACAGAACTACTTTGGAGAATGCTGAAATGGTATTGTTATAAATTGGAACTCCATTTAATACTATTTAACTGAGAATGTTTGTGTTTTAATTTCTGTTTTAGATAATTGTGAGGATCCACTTGTGGCTTCATTACCAATAGCAGCATTTGATAGTTCTTCAGAACTTTCAGGAATGCATAGCCCAAAATTTGCAAAACTCAACAGCAGAGACGGTAAGATGACTTTCATTATACCTTGTTTATAATTCGAAAAATCATTTGTGGTTCAGAAACATTATTTCTCTGAAATTCTATCTTTGTGTGTTTGTAGGGGGGATGGGCGGATGAGGCATGCACTATTTTAATCAAAAAGCATTTCATGTCTATGTAATAATTGATTTAAATGAACTAAACATGTCATATTCTCATAGGATATCCTAAAAGAAGAAGTCACTGTTGTGGAAGCAGCTATGCATTTGTTGTGTTTTGCATTCTTTGTAAAGCTTTTGGCATTAATAAAGTGCTTCAGAGCACAAGGTGGTCATAGTATACCGCTTTCAAGTTAAACGGCATGCAGGAGATTACTTCTAAGATTAGAGTTCCCCTCCTGAAGAAAAAAGTTCTTTCATTTTTTAATTACATTGCATATACTCTCCAGGACAGAAACATGTAAATATCCTCCTAATGTGGTGTTCCCATTTGTGATCAGATTATTAATAATACTAGGTGATAAACGAAAAGTTTCCTAAATGATCAAAAATTCCAAGTTATAACAGCTGAAAACAAACAGTGGTAGTTAACATTTTATGTAACCCAAAGTAAAGTAATTTCCTTAGCAGGATAGCTGGCACATTTGGTCAAACCCAAATTTGGTCAGTGTTTTTTGGCAATAATTTTTTCAGAGACTATCTTGTACTGTGATCATATTCAGTAACTGGAAATTACAGTCACTCACAAATGGTGTTTTGAGTAGAAACAGTTCTATCCTTGTAAGCACTATTTATATATTTGTATTAATCAAATCTAATATTTTTCTCCATGGATATTTTTACTTTTCAAATCTGAAACTGTTAGCAGATAATTGTAGAGTCACCTGTCCTTTTTTGAAATTAACTGATTCCCCTTCCACATTTAGTAAATCTAACTGCATCTTGGATGCTCTAAGTTCAAATAAGAAATTTCTGTACAATTTCTCCAGTGTGGCATGAATGACAGCTGTTTTGTTATGCAATATGTTTTTCAAATAATAGGAAATGGATACATCTTTTTAATTATATTTCAGTATTCTGTAACTATGGTAAAATCTGATCACAGTTCCATTGAAGTAAAAACAGCATACCGTTGTGCAAATATTCCTTATATACTTCAAGTACTAGAGTTTGCTATCATATGTATGTATATGTAGAGATAACATGCCAAGAGTTATGAAGTGAACATGTACAAAATTATTGCAGCATCTTACCTAATGGATAGATTGTTCGTGCGCCCATAATCTAAGGCAAGTATAAAATGATCATCATATTCATTACCAGATTTATAGGTTCATAGGTTGGTACTAGGCTATCAGCCCTAGGGCCTATACAAGCCTAGCCATAACAATTCCCTGGCTATTTCTTCCCACATTATTTACTTTCTTGGACCCCTGTCTAGCAGGGCGACTGACGTGATCCCTGGGGTGAATTTCCTTTCTCCCATCCAGTCGTCAAGGTTCCTCTTGAAGAGGTCCAAAGAGGCACTCTGCTTGACATGTATGGGCAATCTATTCCAGAGTCTGGGGAGTCTCTGGGTCAGGAACCTATCCCTCCAGCATGTTTTGTTTATTGTGATGACAAGGTTTAGATCCCTGGAGTGTGTAGCTCTGAGAGATTGGGATTTCTTTAAGTGTAGCATGTCCAACAACTCTGGGTTTGACATGGCCTTGTATGTTAAGCAGAGATCGCCTCTGAGCAGACGATATGCGACAGAGTACAGCTGGAGTTTTTTAAGGCGGTCAGCGTAGGGCATCTGCTTTAGGCCTGTGATTCTTTTAGTGAGGTATTTCTAAGGCCTTTCCAGTTGTTGCAGATGTCTTGAGAGGTACATACCAAATGGGGTGTTGTAGTCTATAATGGGTCTAATGAGGGATGAGTACAGTGGGACAATGACCTCCTTTTTTCTGGATGAAAAGCCCTTCGTGATGAGGTGTGCCACATAGAAGGATTTCCTGACTGTTGTGGCGATGTGGTTATCGAAGGTGAGACCACTGTCCACCTGTGTTGATGGACATTGTGATTATAATGTAAATTATACAATTTGTTAATCTCTTTTAAGTAAATGTATGACATTATTAAACCTTGCCTATACAGTAATATGTAGGTCTGACTTCGGTAATCAGTTATTCTCTTGACAAATATTGTTGCATTTGATTTGACTATCAGATATGAAAGGCATTATTTTATTTAGTTATGTCCCTTGCCTACAACATTCTGTATTTTCATACATATGTTGACTAACAGTAGGTAAAAAAGTTATGTGTTTTCTTGATATATTTTCTAATTGCTGAGTTTAGTGTACACAAGGACAACACATACATGTCCAGTTTTTGTTTGTTTCCATTAGTAGATGTTTTTCCTCACTGGTAACTCATATTGCATTAGTTGAAAATAATAGTTTGAAAAACAAATTACTTTTTATTCATAGACATTTTGAATGCACTTCCTGCAGTTTACTCTAAAGTCAGCCATTCTCTTTGTCAGAATCTGTCTTATATTTGATGATTTGCTTTTGACTATAGTCTGTCGTTCTGTCATATGCCTTTAAACATGTTCACGTCAGCACATGGAGTGCAAAATGCCCATCATATACAGTCATTTTAACAGCAAGTGACAGAAGTGAGTTCACATGTTTTTAGATATTAAACATGCATAAGCTTTCTGTCATAATTATAATTAAAATTAAACAGACCATTATTAAAAGCATTGCAGATGTTCATCATATCGATCAATGCTACAGTAGATCTAGCAATACGGGTTATATCCTGACAAAGATGCAAAAAGTGGTCAGCTTCCAAAGCTTTGGAGCACCTTCATTGCACCCAAACAGTCAGGCAACTTGAGCCAAGCCCTTCAGAGTTTGCAGTTGAAGACAGCACTCCTCTGTGGACTGTACCGAACTGTCGGTCTGTGCTCTTCCTTTCCTGGGTAAATAAGTTCCTTTCAGACAAATTCTCCCACATTAAAATACTGTTTTTTTTTATTTATTTTTTTTACATTTACTTTCCCTTTAAGGAAAGTTATTTATAAGCTGGAAGTTTGTGTTTTAATGTGATGAGACTTGTCTATATTTTTAAATGGAATAATACTTTCTTCCTGTTTAAAAGTTTGCGTAAAATAATTGAAAAACATTCTTCTGTGGAGAGGTTGTATTTAATTTACACTTTGGAGATGGAAATGTGTTTTAAAGTAATTTTCACTCTTTTGTGAAAATAGTAACTTTTAAAGACTTAATTTTACCAGCTTTTGCTACTTTTTCCCCAAGAAAAAGACACTGTTTTCGGCTTGTCTATGGCACAAAATACTGGTCCCAATTTCAGTCCTACTTCCAGCAAACAAAAAGAAAAAGTTAAGCCAACAGCCTTTAAACACCATTCCCCTCAGCCACTGGTGGGCGATGCTGCTGTGAACATAGCTCACTCATATTTTACACCATGCCTCTCTGTTCCAGAATCTAAAGCTGCTATAGACTGGGTGTTGGCCATGTCCTTTGTTGCTGGTGGGGTCTCTTCAGGGGGCAAGGGAGAGGCACTCTTGTTGGTCTTTTTTTTTTTTTCAAACACTTTTATTTAAGTATCACTTGTGACATTAGCAAATCAAACTATATTAACATAGTAAACATTATACTTCACATATATTGTAATATATCATATAACTTAAGCACTGTTACATAAATTATTCAATTCCTGCCTTTTTTAAAACAAGTAACGTCTTTATTAAACTGTCATGACATAAGCAATCATACATTTAAATAAATTAAAACAATCCACACTGACACAATCCTAGTTGCAAGCATTTACATCACTTATAATCTACCTAATCTTTCTCACTGAAACATTACATAGCTCATTTAAGTCCTGCTGCCTTTTAAACCTCATTCCTCCCTTGAATGTATTGTTTTCACAATTCCCATTTTTTCCTATGTAGTTTGCTCCTACCCTTTTCTAGAGATCTGAATTCCAGTTGTTTTATCTCGATTACTATATTTACTACTTTCAATATAGTTGGTTTAGATTTTTATTTTTATTTTGTAGTAATTGCTTTTTGGGCAGCCACCATTATTAGACACAGCAAGGCTGTACTATGTCTAGGTAGTTCCAATTCTGTATCATTGCTCAGAAAAATCATCTCCCTCATTACACCAGTCTGCCCACCCAGCATCTCCGACAGTGCATCCTACAGGGAATCCTTAAAGTCCACCAACTCACTGCATTCCCAGAAAATATGTTCCCAATTATCTCTTTCTTCCCCTTCACACCTCCAACATTTGCTTTCTGCCTGAGGAAGAATTCTCTGGAGTGTGCCTGGGATATAAAATTATCTATGTAAAGATTTCCAGGCAAAAATCCTAAATCTTATAGATTTTGTTGCATATTTGGGAGACATACATATATTCTCCTACTGTTTGTTTATGAATTGAACTATGAATTGCTTATCCAATTTCTTTTTCCCAATCCTTCCTAACCTCCTCTGATTGATTGATTCTTACAGTTATCATGCAATATTTTATATGATCTATTAATTATTCCTTTTTTAATGGCAACTTCTGTTCTAGATTCTATTAAAAACTCTACCAGTGCTGGTCTTTCATTTAGAACTCCCCTGTTTTATTCTCTTTGCCTATACTGTGATAGCAATCCCTGATGGGAAAGGCAATCTCTGACCTGCACTCCAAATAAATTATTGGCGTCTTCTCATTCAATCATCTTTCCCTTTCTAGTTATTTGCTCCCAATACCTTGGTTCCTTTGCCAGTTTTCTCCAGTAAATTCCAGTCCCCTCTTGCCTATTGACTGTATCACTAATTGCAGTCCTCCCTATCGGCAGAATCTCCTTTTTCCATTCCCATGTTGGTTTAGCTCTTAGATTACTTTTTCGCTACTTTATAGATATAATATTCTGTATAATTATTTTTATTCTCCTTAAAGGCCTACATCCAAAATCCCAGTCACTCCTTGTTTCTTGAGCTGCCCTTCTGATTCATCATCACCCCTTTCTACTTTGAATTTTAGTTTTCTGCTTGTGCTGTTTATAGGAGTCTTAACTGTGTTGCTCTGAAATACCCCTTCATATTGGGTAATCCCAATCTGCCCTGTTCTGCTGTAAGAATCAGTTTATCCCATTTGACTCTTGCCATCTTCCCCTCCCAGATAATGTACTTCATTGCTTTATTAATTGCTACCCACAATTTGTCCTCTGGTTTATAAAAATATTCCTGACTTATGTATAAGACTAATGGGACTAAAAACATTTTAACTGATTGCATCTTACTATCCATATCCATTTAACAAAGCTTCCATTTTCTCAGTTTTTGTATTATTTTTGTTTAGTATATTCCCACATATCCTTAGCTGTCCCACCAGAATAATTTTTAATCCATACTCCAAAATACTTCATTTTATCATGTCCACATAAATATGGGTATTCTTAAACCAGTTCATACGTAGGTACATAAATTACCGCTACTGCCTTTGTTTAGCTTCATTAATTTTGTATCCTGAAAAGATCTGAAACTTCCTGAAAATGTTCCATAGCACTCTTGTTGGTCTTGAGAGAGGGAACATGGAAGACTCCTTGTTTAGTCAGAATGTTATGCCCATTCCTGGGTTAGCTGTTTTTGCCATTAAAAAAACATGTGAAAAAACAGAAAAACTAAACAAGCATCTGTCCTCAAATTTCTATAGACAAGAGTAGTTTACTTCATTTGGCTCCAGAATTAATTCAGGTTATTGATCCTTTTCAGTAGGCTGTTTCTGGTTAAAAAAAGAGAGAAAGAGAGAGAGAGAGAGAGAGAGACACGGGGATACTTATTTTTTCCTGAGGAGAGCTCATTTTCTGATTATTCTTGTTGGGCGGGGGGGGGGGGTCTCTTTCTCTAACACTACTTCCAGACTGTGCCAGTGATTTCAGTGGTAGAACAGTGAATTTTCTCAGTCCCCTTAAAAATACTATGAACCATTGCAGAAGGAATTTCCAGAATGTTCACCTATTCCCTCCACTCCTGCCTGATGTGTGTGTCACTGCCTGTGGTTCTCCTGACAGCTTGCTGCCCTAAAAAGGCAGGTATATGTGTAAAGTTCCTCAGACTTTTAAGTTTTTATACACTTCCCAAATGTGACCCAGCATATATAGCTTTAGTTAATCCCACTTCTGCTAAATGCTCATTAATATCAACCGTACTTTCTCTGATCAGGGTGTGAAAAAGTGTATGCTTGTCCAACTTTGATTTTCAGAATTTTGATCTGTCGGGCTTCTATGCTGGTGTAGTCTGACTAATTGTGAAAGAATAAATAATGTTTTGTCTATAGCTTCGTGTTATTAGGAGAAATCTGCCCTAAATAATTTAGTTTATTCCATTATTTGTCACTAGTCATTATTTACAGTATGTGTATTACTCCACTGATACTTCCAGGTCTAAGGCCACTGCTAGTGTTTTGAGGAGTTTTGCTTGGTTATGTTCTTAGAAGCTCTCTGATGATGTAAAAATGACATTTTTAATTCTTCTTTGGCTGGAGATTTAGTTTTTGGTTCCTCTGCTTCCAAGGTTATCAAAAAGTATGATGAAAGGGGTAAATTCATACATGTGGAAGTTCTAAGATTTTTCACCCCTCCTCTTCCTTAGTTTCTAAGGGATCCGCTATCTCCTCACCCAGTTCTGGCAAAAAACTAAATAAACCATCTCAACAAAATGCAGGCAAATGTATGTTTAAGGAAAAGTGGAAAGGGTAATGCAAAAAGAATTCAGGAACCCCCCCCCCCAAACCAAGAACAGTCCAACAGGTCAGAATGACTGTTCAAGGGCTTTTGGTTTTTAAACTAATGTAGTGGTATTTAGTTGGGTGCTGTTAATTGGGGGGGGCGAGGAATTAGGAGAGGGGGGTGGTTATGTGGTGGATAAACTTATTAAATGCTGGGTTGATGTCTGTTTGAGAGTTTGGGTATTGGATTTCAAGATGCTGTACATATTCATAAGAGCTTAGGTGATAAGGAATGAATGGCATGGGTACTAAAGGTAGCAGCATTAGTGTTTTAGCTGTAATCATAGTAAATTACTAGGATAGGGTCTGTATTGAGTGTATGTGGTGGATAAAAGATTAGAGAGAATAGAATAGCTGTGGGTGGGTTAATATGGATAGTGGGGTGGATAGAGGGTGTATTATTGTGCTAGGAGTTTGCTGGGTTCTAGGAGCACGTGTAGTTGGTTAGCTAATTAAGAGGGCATGCCAGTGGTACTATAAATGTAGTACTACTGGGCGGGTGGAATATGGGGGCAGGGTGGTGCGTGGAGTGAGCGAAGCTAATCCAGTAAAGGAGATGCCTAGAGGTAGCATGTGCAGGCATGAGTGAGTTACAAGCATGTTTTTGTTTCTTTTTATATGCCCAATACTCTGTTCCTAAGCCCTACTGTTAAATAAACCTGATGCTTTAAGTAAGTTAGCAACAAACAAAGTAATTACTTAAATGCTGGCAAACAATGAAATATAACTTCTGATATATCCAGTAAAATATATTGTATTATAAACATTAGGTATAAATATTATTACCATCTATTTATATTAAGTAATAAGTTTTGAAAGACTTCAATAATAAGGGTGAATATGTTAAATAACTGTGTGCTATAATCTTTTACTGAGGTGTTACGTATGATACATCCTACTTTACTAATTGCTTGTCATCTATCTTTCATATACAATAAATAGACAGTTATATTGTAGTAGAATTCTGTGTAATCTACAATAGTACTATATCTGTTCAAAATAATATAAATATTGCTTATTCCTTCTACAAATAGTCTCCATATGATTCAATTTATGGAGCTCAGATGTTCTGGATTGTCAAGGTATGACTGATAATCTGATGGACTTAGCTTTATCCATCAGATTAAGAATGATTTTTGTTCCATGGCTAGTGCGGATCTTAGTTTTGTTAACATTTATTCATTTAAATTTCTTATTTCACAAACACATTTTTAGTATGCCTGACCAAAACATTACTTTATTGATAAACATACAACTGATAATTTCCTTTAAAAGCTCTAACATATACTCTATAATTATCAGAGGAAAATGTTTAATAGTCACAATAAAATAAAAAATACATAGTCTAAATAACCTTATATGGATTTAACTTTATTATCTTTAAATACCAATGGTGTAAACAATCCTAGCAAGAGATCAAATCTACTGAAATATTTAAAACTGAACAAAGCACAAATTGTCTTCCTTCAAGAAACTCATTTCAAAACAAATGACAATTACAAATGGAATCCTAAGGAATATATGATATTGGCACAATCCACTTTTTATGGAAAACAAATGTGATTAACCCAGAAGTCATTTATAAGTATGAAGATAATAAAGACCTTATGGTATTAGTAATAGTTAAATGTAATAGAATATGGACCCTAGCCAATCTATACTGGTTCCCAGACATTGGAACAGGAACTGTTAAAAAACACTTGGATTTCATTTCCAATAATTATAAAGGCAACTTAATATTAGGAGGAGATTTTAACTGTATATTTGATATTTCTAAAACTACAAATAAAAGACCGCTGCGTACATCTGCTGTATCAAAAGCTTTAAACAAGTGGGTAGAATCATTTCATCTTGTAGATACTTTCAAATTTAAAGAAGATAAATCTTTGTTGTTTTCCCATCAAGATCACAGATTTCGTACCCAAACTAGAACAGATAAAATATTTGCTGATCATGACTTACACTCTAAAATCATTAATTTCTTAATCACTCCCTAACCCTTTTCAGACCACAATTCATTGATACTAAAGCTTCAAAATGGGTACAAACCATTAATTTTTAACTCCAGAATTCCAGCATATATAACTAAAATTAAAGAGTTCAAACCCTGGTTATAATCTAAATTACAGTTCTTCTTAGATGTTAATTGCACCACAGAGATAAATAAAATAATGATATGGGACTCATTAAAAGCTTGCATATATGGTAAAACCTTAACTTGGTATAAAAAATCAGAGAATGGGATTCTGAATTATTAGATCCACAATCCAAACTTTTGTCAGTAAAAGCTGAAAAAACTCAAAATCATTTGGAGATGAAAAAGAAAGCAGAAGTATTAAACAATAAATACAATGAAATTCTAACACATAAAACTAGTTTAGCTTTAGAAAAACTAAAAATTAATACCTTGGCCACTTCTCCCAAATATCTACAAAATGTATCCACAAGATTCAAAATACAATCAAAAGCTAATAACATTAAAAGTATCTTCCATGAAAAGAAAGGGAAAATGTCTCAGAAATAGATGACATTCTAGATGCCTATAGAAATCATTATATGGAAAATTTCCAAAAAGAAAATATACATATCGATCAATTAAATATAGATGAAAAATGTTCTAATATAAAAAAAAACAGAAACATTTAAAACTAGATCTGCAAGCACCCATATCCTACAAAGAAATTACAAATACAATATAAAAGAGGGTAAAAATAATAAAGCTCCAGGTATAGATGGCATAATTATGGAAATATATAAAATTTTCCTTCAGAGATACTATCCCTCTTCCATAAAACTCTATTAGAAATTCAGTCACAAGCTTTAATACCATCCTCTTGGAGATATTCCTTAATCACACCAATCCTAAAGGAAAGCAAATCCCCAAACCTCTGTACCTCATATAGACCTATATCATTATTAAATAATGACTATAAGATATTTATGACAATATTAACTAACAGAATGAAAATACCACTATCGAAAACAATAAATAATGATCAAACTGGATTTATATGTCATACACACACATGACAATATTAAAAGGATAATTTCTCTTATAGATTATGTTAATAAAGAAAATAAAGAAACACTCATAACTGGCTTAGATATAGAGAAAGCCTTTGATTCCCTAAATTGGGATTATTTATTCAAAATCCTAATGCTATTTGAATTTTCTGCATCCTTTGTTCATCTCCTAACGAATATATTTACAAATAATTTAGCATATGTCATGATATGGAAAAAATAGGTGGCACTAAAGAATATTTTGATTGTAATTAAGCAAGAATTGTATATATTTCCTCATGCAGACTTGCATTTCCTTTTCTTTTTGCAAAAGAGCTAGAAAATTGCGTTAGAGGCCTCCAACGGAGATTCGGTAATAAACATGAACAGACATTAAGTAATATGCATTAATACTTACACATACATTTGCTAATTAGATTACATTCATAAGCAACAAAGGTGACTATTACAGTATGAAATATACTTGTACAATTGTAGAAGTTGAACATTCAGCATTTGAAAAGTGCATTAGTAGGCTTGTCAAGTAGATAATAGATCATGCTTAAAAATTCAAATAAATGGAAGTGTTGGAATGACCTAGCGAAGTCAGAAAATGTTAATATTGTAGTTAAGAGATGGGGTATAAAGTAGTTTTATAGATAGTTATATATGGCTATCATAAAGGTTACATTAGAAGTATAGAGGTAGAGGTGAGCAGTGTCACAGAACAATGAATATGACTGGGAAATGCTAGTACAACTATTCAGATATTGGTAGAGACTGGCTGTGTGGTATAGGATTCTGAATGAAGGGAAAATGGTTTGATAATATGTAAAGCTGAATGTAACAGTGGTATTTACAGGTATGTACAGGAGCAGATCCTTTGGGTAAAGTTTTAGTTGTGTTTTAAATGAGTTTGCATTTTGAATGGATTTCAGTGGTAGTGGTTCAATAGTTTAACTAAACTATTTGAATATAGAGTGTCACCTGCAGTATTAGATTATTTAGTTATAGAGATTAGTGATTTTTCTCTACAGCTTAAATTTCTGTTGGGATAGTACTGCTTGTATTAAGTTATCAAAGGCTGGAAAATCGTCTGCCTTACAGACATGTCTTGCACCTGAGAAAGAGCTAGGTGATGTGGTATCTCTAACCAGTTTTAATTCTCTAAGAGTTAGGTAGTGGTATGTACTATTGTCATTGTTTAGCACTTTTTATTATAGTAATGCTCATGTTTGGACAGTGGTGAAACTTGAAGGTTAGTGAAGATTGGGGCAGCAGGGAGGAGAGATGGTGACAGGAAATTATACACTATATATCTCCTGGCTGTGTCAGTGAGTTATGTTTTTACTCTGTATAATATACTTATTTTTGATTTTTTTTATGATGTATGATGCATGGCAGTTGAATTTCAGCTGGTCATCTATGATGATGCCAGTTAATTTTTTGTGGTTTATTGGCTCTATCATGGTGTTGGCAGAGACGATAGTGAATAGTGTTGTTTTGATAGAAATGTGTTTTGGGTTCAAGAGCAGTAATTTCTTGTTTTTTTAGGGTAAGTAGTAGTCGTGAAATATTTAGCTATGTTTCAGTTCATAATTATTGCTGTGTGTAAGGTCTTGAAATTTAGAGAGAGAGAGATTTGGCAGAGCAGATTAGGGTTGAGTCATCAGTTTATTGAATTTGGGGTAGCCTAGTACAGAGCCTTCTGGGACACCAATAGTAACTGGAAGAAGGACAAGAAGGTGGAGAATCATTTTCTGTTTCAGTCCTTGTGCTGTGTTGAGAGGTAGCTAAGGAAACATTGCAGTGAAGAGTTGGTGAGCCCTAATTATTCATCTGTATGCTTGGTCCTTTGATATGTTAAATTTGATGGTGTCATAATTTTGATAAGGTCGATTGGATTTTAACATCATACAAGAGAAGAAAAAGATGTAGATTTTTGAAATTTTAAAAAGAGCAGAAGAATATCAAGCTATTCCAGTATTTAACAAGTTCTAAAAGAAAAGAGCTAATTAAATAGCTGGCATACATGCAACACAAACACTGAATATTCAAATTACGGTATGAAGAGTAAGAAGAAAGTAGATCTAAGTCAAAACTCCATGTATAAGACAGGCAGACAGAGAGGCAATGTTATGACAGTAGGACAACAAAATAAAGATGGTTATGAGTTAAATTACAACATGGTAAGTAAATTATATAAGTATACAAATGTTCAAGGGGTACACAAGAACTTGGCAGAGCATGGACAGAAGCTGAAAAACAGAACCAGTAATGGAACAATGATGGGAAACTGTATTAGTTGATGGAAAAGTAATTAAGAATGAAATTAACAAGAAGAAAGGGCAGAGGAGAAAGTAGTAAAACATGTGTGTGCGTAAATGTGCACGTGAGTACAAACTTAAAATGGATTCTACATACTTAACACGCAGTAAAAGAAACAGTTTAATAAGTAGGAAATGCAAAACAAAATGTAGATTTTGTTGTGCATGCTTTCACAAAAATTTCAAAACTTCCATGTTTTCCAGTACTTTGATTATTGTAAGCCGTTATTTTCTGGTATACTGCCCAGAAAGAAATGGGAAATCAGTATCCCTGACAATCACACATTATGAATTTTGTACGTCAGTAAATAACTGGCATCCTACCAACAGCAGCCCTTTAATGTCAGCAGAAACTTTCATCTAAATTTAAATATGAATGTTCTAATCTGGGCATGGAATGTAACAGCAACTGTGACATGGTGAAGTCACCAGTCTTGGAATAAAAAAGACAAGTATTTTACTTATGGAAACCGGGTAAACATTTTGTCTTTCTTGAAAATGTAACTAATTTTAAGTACCACAGTGGTAAATCTACACATAAAAAGTATAGAGGAAAGCAAACCTAATATAACAAGTTAGGAATTAGCTCTCTTCCTCAGTATATCTATACAAACAGAGAAGTCTTAAGATTGTGTATCTGGAAAATTATTTATTTATTTATTTATTTTTTATTTTACATTTGTATGCACTGAGAGGGCCTATTGAACACCAACCTAGTGGATGCTAATGAGCAGGCTTTGGGAGTCAGGACGTAAAAGAAAACAATGATCCTCCTCAAATGATAGCGTTGCTACAGGTATGTTTGACCATCACCTTCAGGGAATGAATGGGGCCATAGGGCTCTCATCTTGGTGACTAAATGGGTCAGTAGAGTGTCAGGGAGACCAGAACAAAAAAAGAGTCTTTTTGATGGCTATACAGATACAGTAAACAAGATAAAGTTAGTGGTCGCTGGAAACATTTTTTTGACTCCGATATATTTATCTATTCTCATGTCTGTAAAACAGACTATCCAACAGTGAGTGAGAAACTTCTGAGAAAATGAATGATAAAAGCAATAACACAAAAAGAAAAAAATATGAAAACATCTGGGCAAGATGCTGTTATTAATGAAAACATTTACAAGAATAAAGGTGGGTTCAAATGCTCTTATACACATTCTATGTTTTATATGTGTATAATATGTAAATAATACTTTCTAGAGTCACTGAGAGGAGGAGTTATTTTCCGTAGCTACAAAAAATGACAATTATTTTTAGTCAATATGTCTCTGGAAGCCTTTATCCTCTGGGGGAGATAAGGGATCCCCTAGCCTATTCATGTGGCATTCATATGACAATATTTTATTAGTAATCAAGGGATAATTATTTGCCCATAGAAAATCAAATAGCATGCAGAAATGACAGTGACAGCATAGTATTTATAAGAATTATCCATCAGAAGTTCTGTTCCACTAAATCAGTCCCCAAAGTGATCCATGTAAAATATCTGTTTTAAAATGTAACTTAATACAATCTGCCATTGTAGAGTGATCAATGCCTATGTCTGAATAAAAAAAAAATAATATCAGGCAGACAATTCTAACTCAAATATATACATGGCATGTTTTACTTTCCCTTGGGGCTAATATTCCACCCATCCAAAAATGACAGTCAACTCTGTGTCAAATGTGATATGGTTGACCAGCTTAAGGCATCAATAATCATCTTCTGCATGACCCCTGAATAGGACGGTTCCATACAATATGTAAGTAATTGGCTTCTGACTTCAAGCATTGCCAACAGTTGTTAAACTTCAACCTCCCATGCTAATGCAGACTGAGTGAAGATTGTTGCTAGATAGATAGTCACATGTGAACATAGAGAACTGCTGCATGCACAGAACATATGGGGTAGTATCCAACTTTAGCAACTTATTCCACAAATGCAAAGCAATTACAGTTTTCCAAAGACTGTTCCAGCATGCCAAAATCTTTGCAAAATAAGTTGATCTTAAGGTTTACCCTACTCATATAGACATGTTTGATGTGTGATGGTTTATAGGTTCATAGGTAGGTACTAGGCTATCGGCCCAAGGGCCTACATAAGCCTAGCCAACAAGGTTCCCTGGCTTACGCCACCCAAGAAAGTTATTTTCCTGTGCCACTGTCGAGCAGAGACACAGGAGTGATCCCCAGGGTGTATTTCCTATTTCCCATCCACTTATCAAGATTTTTCTTGAAGAGTGCTAATGAAGAACTTTGCTTGACATAGATGGGTAGCCTGTTCCAGAGTATGGGAAGTCTCTGGGGTAGGAATCTATCCCTCCAGCATGTCCTCTTTATTGTGGTGACAAGGTTTAAGTCCCTAGAGCATGTAGCTCGGAGGGACTGGGATTTCTTTAGGTGTAGCATGTCCACCAGCTCTGGGTTTGACATAGCTTTATATGTTAGGCAGAGATCACCTCGGAGTAGGCAATATGCTATGGATTAAAGCTGGAGTTTTTTGAGGCGGTCAGTGTAGGGCATTTGTTTGAGGCCAGTAATCCTCTTTGTGAGGTACTTCTGTGGCCTTTCCAGCTGCTGCAAATGTCTTGTGAGGTACATTCCAAAAGGGGCATTGCACTCTATAATGGGTCTAATGAGTGTCGAGTAGAGGGGAACAGTGACCTCTTTTTTCCTGGATGAGAACCCTTTTATGATGAGGTGTGCCACGTAGAAGGACTTTCTGACTACTGTGGTAATGTGACTATCAAAGGAGAGACTACTGTCCACCTGGGTCCCAAGATTTCTTATCACGCATTCGGTGTTAAGTAGATTGCTGCCTATGTGGTAGTTCATGGGTACAGAGTTTTTACCAAAGGGCATGACGCTGCACTTTTTAGCATTGAGCTTGAGGCCATGGCTCTGACACCAGGCATCTGTCATAGCAAGGCCCTTCTGTAGGATGTCCACATCATTTGGGGACTTGACTATGGCTCCTAGTTTGCAGTCATCTGCGAACTTCATTAGCCAGAGGCCTTCTGTGTTAGCCTGTACTTCAGAGAAGTAGATACCAAACGGAACCCTGTGGTACTCCACTTGTCACTGCTTTGAGGTCAGATTTGGAGTCTGCAACTTTTACAGTGTGGGTTCGTCAGTGAGCCAGTTGGCAATCCATCTTGTGACATAGAGATTTATACCTAGTTTAGTGAGTTTAGCTATGATTCCAGAATGGGTGATGGTGTCGAAAGCCTTGGCGAGGTCAAGATAGGCTGTGTGAACCACCTTACCCTCATCTACGGCTTTGGTGACTGCCTCAAAGAAATCGATCAGGTTCAGGAGGCATGATTTGCCTTTCACAAACCTTGGGTGGGATCCAGAGTTTGGAGGTTACCAATGTCTTTGTTTATGAGTTCTATGATGATATGTTCTATGGCCTTGCAGACCAGGCTCGTCAGGCTAATAGGTCAAAAGTTCCCGGGATCAGCAGTGGCTCCCCCTTTGTGGAGTGGGATAACTGTTGCTGTGCACCATTCAGTGGGCACAAAGCCTGATGCAAGGCTATTATTGAACATGGTGCTTAAGTGGGGAGCCAGTTCATTCTGAAGTTCGTGTAAAACGCAGCCTGGGATGTTTTCCGGTCCCATGGATGCTGTGTTTTTGGCTTTAGAGAGTGCAGCATTTACCTGCATAGTTGTGATTACAGGGACTCTGCATTCTTCCTGTATAGATATGGGCCCTTTAGGGGGTGAGAGGGGGGTAAAGTTAGCACTGAACCTATCTGCCAGGATGTTGGCAATATCAGTTGGTTCTGTAATTTTCGTGCCTTTGTGCTGTAACTCAGAGCAGATCTGGGCGTTGCCATCGAGATTCTTGACATAGCTATATAATGCTTTGTGGTTGTCCTTGGAATTAGTGGCAATTTTGTTTTCATAGCTAGCTTTGGATGATCTTATAAGGGATCTCAGCTTCTTACTGAGGCTGACCAGGGAGCTCCTCCACTCATGGGATTTTACTCCCTTTTTCAACAGTTTCTTCCTTCTTTTGTACTGTTTGTTTATGGCAGGGGACCACCAGATTGGCTTCCTTTTTTTGGCAGATAGCGTCTTGGTTCTGTTTGGGATAGCATGATCCATGCACTCGTGTAAGTGCTTATAGAGTGCATTTGTGTAGTATTCAGCAGTTGTAACTGTATTGTCCATCTGCATGGGTGTCATGAAGTTCACCACTTCTGTCTTAAGAAGCATGAAGTTGGCTTTGGAGAAATTCTTTACTGTGGTTTCCTTAATGGGGGGTGAGGGTGGGTTGTGGATATCAAGGGTGATTAGCTTATGGTCGGATCGGACTAACGAGGAATTGACTTCAGGTGTGGAACACCGGTCACTCATGTTGGTAATGACTAGGTCTAGGATATTGCTGCCCCTAGTGAGGGTGTGGATAAGTTGATCCAGGGCATTGGAGTTTATGAATTCCAGAAAGCGTTGAGCTAAGGAGTTGGTACACGAGTAGTTTTCCCAGTTAATGGAGGGGTAGTTGAAGTTGCCCATTACTAGGGTGTTTGGTTGAACCCTAATATTTTCAAGTACATCAAGAAAAGAGGAGTGGGAATCCTGGGACATGGTGGGGGATCTGTAGTAAGCTACAATTTGGATTGCAGTTTTGCCCAGAGTTCATTGCACTTGGATAACCTTGGATGCATTGTGCTGAGCAATGGTGTGGATATCCTTAATGAATATGGGCACACCTCCGCCTTTGGTGTTTCGGTCCAGGTTACATGGCCGCAAAGTGTGGTATGAGTTATAGCTTGGTAGTGCAGGGGTGCTCTCTGGAGCCTTGAACCAGGTCTCAGTCACTGCACAGATATCGATGTTCTCCATTTTAAGGAGTGCCTTGAGTGAGAGCATTTTGAGATTTAGACTTCTAGCACTGAGTAGCATTACCCGCAGTTTTTGCTTGCCTGTTCCTGTTATGGTGGTGAATTTGTTATTTGAACCTTGCCTAAAAAAGGCACTATAGGGGCAGCAAGAGCCTTAGCCAGTATCCGGAATCACAGGGGTGACAGTTGCAGGCCATCTGTGGCAAGCATGGTGGCCTTGTCGACCATGTCATCCCAAGCAGACAGATACTGGATCCCCTTAGAATGACACCAGAAGCTTAGCCAATTGTTGAAGTCAATCATTTTGTCCTTGTACTGCGGTATCATTCTGGGCGATGGCAGAATGCTACTCAGGGCTATGGTCATACCTGCCTGGGCTACAAGATCGGAGCTCTTCCATGTCTCTTTTCATGTAGTCCAGGGAGGTACGTCTCAGGTCATTCACACCAACATGGACAATGACAGAGTCATATTTGTACTTGTAGTGGAGTGACCTGAGTGCATGGGTTATGTGGCAGATCCTGGCACTCGACAGGCAGCTGACAGTAACCTTCTCCTTGTTTAGTCTGGTGAGTGGGACATCAGTGTGCCTGACTATAGAATCACCTATGATTAGTGTGTTGGGTACGTTGTTTTGCCTTATTGGCTGTGGTTGAGTGGCACACTGAGTCTGTGGGCTAGGTGTCATTTGGGTTGTGTTGAGGGATCGAGGTTGCTTGCGTTTCTGCTTTGGAGTTCTCTGTTGCTTAGACAGATTATTATTAAGAGCCTCCGCAAATGTTTTTGTGTTACTATGTGTGGATTTTGATGGTGTAGATTTAGTGAGACTATGTGATGAGTGTGGTGTGGTGCAAATGTTTACCTTTTCCTCATGACTGTCAAGTTCAGTCTTGGTTGGAGAGAGCTTTACATCCAGTTTGGCTAAATAAGTTCCTCTCTCACAGGTTGTAGTGTTGGGTGGTAGGAGGAGAGAGTTGTCTGTGTACATGAGGCAATTTCTACATTGCCTCAAGATGCGCAGATTCATCAGATAGGAGAGAACACTGGGAGCTGTCCCTTGGACATGCCTGAATAAAAAACTATTTTCCTCTAGATAAGTGAGGAAAGTGAGTACAAGAGCTGTTGTTCTCTAAGCAAGTGAGAAAAGTAAGTACAAAAACTGTTTTCCTCTAGGTAATGAGGAAGATTGAGTGCTATAGTAATTAGTAGCTTATTTAGTGCTTACAAGTTCTGAACAAGTGCTGAGCATGAATAAGAAAATTAAAGTGCTAAAACTAAGAATCTGTATCTGCACTAGATGAGTTACATTACTGATACAAGTGCAAATGCAAGCTTTCAAATCAGAAAGCTGATTACCCAAATGGCCAATAGCTACAATTTCTGGGCCAGAACTACTCCTTATGTGGTAGACAGGTTACCTAGTGCTTACCACTCCCACTGATAAGCTAGAAGGCTTCCCTCCAACACAGAAAGACTTGGGGGGGGGGGGCTCAGAAGCTTACATACAGTCCTGGATACAGCAAATCTGTATCTGGAACACTAGTTACAGGAAAGGTAGGAAACAGGCTTACAGTTTTTTTTTTTTTTCAGAAAAGTAGCAAAAACAGTAGTAAAAACAATTCACATGCAGTGCAAGCTAGCACTCTTGAGTTGAATTTCAGCTTTTCCCGGTAAGGTGTTGCCACAGTGGAACTCCGGTCCGCTAATGATTGGCAGTAGATTTTTACGAAATGTTGAGGTGAAGCTAGCACAGTTGAGTATGTAGCAATATTAGACCAAACACAGTTTAAAAAATGCAATTAAATTAAAAAGGACTAAAAGCAAGTGCAGAAAGAGTTTATTAGGTAGAATGTGGTAAAGAGATGGTACTGGGGGAGTGTCCCAGATCAAATCTATAGTGGGGTGGGCAACTGCAAAAGCCACCAAATTTAAACTACAAACCAGAATTAGGGAGGGTGGATGGGACAAAACAGTTTCAACAGAGATCTAAGCAACAACTAACAGTACAAACTTTAAAACCAAAAAAATATACTCAGCTCTGTATATTTGCAGAGAGTCTGGAAGGCAGTCTCTCAGAACGCAGGTCCCAACATGGAGTAGAACAATGCTGCTTCTTGGCTTTTCCTTATTTATATTGATAATAGTCTGGTGAGTCGTGCAGAAGATCAAGGCTTTGAACTGTTAATAATTTTCTTGCTATAGTTCAGGGTTTGACACAATCTGCAATTGTAGAGTGACATTTCCAATGTCTGAATAAAAAAAAAAAAATAATGACGGGCAGACAATTCTAACTCAAATATATACATGGCAAGTTTTAAATTGTCTAGTTATTGAGCAAGTCACTTAACTGTGCACTGTAGAAAAAGAGGAAATTGGCTTAGGCACCTTGGTGGCCCCCTAGACTGCATACCAATTGAAGATGTATAAACATATGCTTGATTGGATGAACCTAGGAAATACGTTCAAAAGTGATATGAATTCCAAATGCAGCTCTGGATTTGCTGGTAAAATTTTGATAGTTCAACCAGCTTTAAAATAAGTAGACTGGAACTTTGTTGAAACAATTTAATATACCTTGACATTCCAATTAATGCATCAACATATAAATGGTGAGTTCAACTCAGAAATTTATTGTAAAGTTAACAGAGGACTGAAGTGAAGCCAAGGAATCATAGTGTTACATAAGAAATCTCTTTTCAGTTAATGAAAAGTAGAAGAACATAGGTAAATAGATAAGGTTACCAAAGTATTAAATTGCTCCTTGGGTATAACTATCATGCCACTCTTGATAATTACTAAAGCCAATAAACTTCATTTAATGAGCTGAACAGGTATGCCTCCTTCTGTTAATATGTAATGAATAAAGGCATGTACTGTAACTGCCTAATTCCCTTCCAGAGGTTTATTTATGGCATGCATTAGGCCTTGTAATAAGCAGTGTAACAATACTTGCCAAGCAGTCACAGCGACCGTAAAAGGCCTAACAATATACACCTTTAAAAAGACACATTTGAAAGTCACAGGAACCGTAAAAGGCCAAACAATATACACCTTTAAAAAGATACATTTGAAAGTCACAGGGACCGTAAAAGGCCTAATAATATACACCTTTAAAAAGACACATTTGAAAGTTCACATTTTTTGCAGGTGGTAAGTTTAACAAATTAGATTAAACCAATTCATTCACACAATAAGAAAAAAGCAAAAATCTGGAGGGAACAATATATCAGGTGCAATCATTCATTGAAGCAGCTGGTTAGAATACTTAGTGTAGTTTTGAGTATCTCCACATCTAACCCAAAGGAAAATATATTCTATAAAGGGGAAATAAATGTATTGATGGGTTAAGAGAGACAAAAGGCAAATACTGTCAAGTACATTTTCAAATTTTTATGTTCAAAAACTCTGTTTTATATAATATTTGAATATGTAATACATTTCAGTGGCAGACAATAAAGATCAGTTTGTGGACTGCTATATTTAGTAAAGGGGCAATAAAATTGCATTTGCAATCTGAGGAAAACTGAAGATATAGGTCTTCTTTTCTATGAATGCTCTCTACAGTTAACTTCAGGAATGAGTATTTAGAAAACTACGTTTTGTATTAGGACTGAAGTATATACCTATTATTTAATATCAAAGTGTTTACAGTGAATAAAGTAGTACAAAAATGAGATTCACACACAAGATTAGAAAGAAAATTAATGTTGATGGCACACACAGCCGACTCAGTAATGTGGCACTCTGTTGCTGTAATGTTTGTGTCTTTTGGCTTTTCCCGGTTAGGGGTCGCCACAGCGGAACTCCGGTCCGCTAATGATTGGTAGTGGATTTTTACGTACCGGGTTACCAGCCCTGACGCACAGCCTTCAATGAAGGCACGCTCCATTCACATATGCCTCCACACAGAAGACGCTTTAGCTGAGAATCGAACGGGACAATGTCTTGCTGAGGCGACAACGCTACCGCAGCACCATCACCGCAGTACAGTCTGTTGCTATAATCTTTATAATAATTTTATTTGTAAAGCGTTTTTGCATTTTGTATTGTATTAGTTATAACTACTTCTGTTTACTCAAAACGAAGTAACATGAAACTGAAACACTTTTAACTATGTATTCATTTTGGAGCTAATAAATGTTAGCCTTTTGTGGAAATCAATTCAGTTCATGCAGAAAGGCCTGGGTTTGCTGTGTTTATTTACATATAATAATATGTAAACTATATAGTTTAGCAGCTATTTTTGTGAATGATTCTATATGTAGTTTAGGGAAAGGGATAAATACCCAAGATATCACTCTTGTTATCAAAGAGTGGGGATTGAAATGCTTTGGTGGGAATGCTTTTGTATGTAGTTTAGGGAAGGGATAACTACACAAGATATCACAGTTATCAAAGAGTGGGGATTGAAATGCTTTGGTGGGAATGCTTTTGTATGTAGTTTAGGGAAGGGATAACTACACAAGATATCACAGTTATCAAAGAGTGGGGATTGAAATGCTTTGGTGGGGAAGGGATAACTACACAAGATATCACAGTTATCAAAGAGAGGGGATTGAAATGGTTTGGTGAGAATACTTTTGTATGTAGTTTAGGGAAGGGATAGATACCCAAGATATCACAGTATTTATCAAAGAGTGGTGACTGAAATGGTTTGGAGTTGAGCCAGTCATGCAAATGTATGTCCTATGGAAATGGAAAACATGCATCATGGAATTAGTTTTACATAATAATATATTCTCTGTTAAAGGCATGTTTTTAAACAAATTAAGGGTGTAGCAATGGGAGTAGAGGCTCCAGATTTTTAAATTTGTGTTAAATGTGTTAGAGGAGACATCTATTCGTAATTTAGAATTCTTTGAATGCTTGTTTCTCTGTAAATTATATTGAAGATTTATGTTCTATATGTAACAGTATAGACAGTGAATTTGTGATTTTTAGAAGTAATACAGCAAAGCTTGAATTCTTTAAGTTCACTATTTGCATGAGTAGAACAAACATAAATGAGTTCAGAAAGACATCTTTGTTCATTGCATTCTTGCAGTGCTATTAGGAAACAAGCTTTTAGGATTTCTTTGTTAACTGTGGATGAACACCCTTTTTTAAAGAAATGGATCATGTATAGAAATTTATTGCTGAGAGAGGGTATGATAGTAACACAAGTTGGGGCTGAAAAAAAGTTTCCAATTGGCCTTTCATATCATCCATTGTATTGATGTTACAGAATTCATAATGGCTTATAGGCATGTGAAATACAGTGTTCACTGGTAAGAAGGGGGGCAATATTAAAAGTGGAATACAGAAGAATAACTGGGCAGTGTGTGTTACTGGGTATCTTGCAGTGTGAATTCATACAGGCTCAGATCTTGTCTTGACTTGTTTAAATTATGTCATTGGTAGTAAAACATGACTGCAAAAGTATGATAGTAAATAAGCAGTTTTAGCTGCAACTCCTTTTATATTAGTAAGACTGTAAATTAAGTACTGGAAATAGTGAACATTATTATGCAGTTATTAAGTGCAGTAGTGCTACAAATAATCTTAATGCATACTCATCTTTGCTCAAGGTCTACATTTTTGTGAACTGTTCAGCATTACATCAACATTTAGAGGAGGAGAAACGAGCAGTCTTGTAGACATATGTGAATTATATTGACATATTAAATACCGATGATGAAGAAATGATGAAATAGCAGGACTTAATGTTTGAATCAAAATAAAGTTCAAGTCAAAAATGAAAGCTGAGTTAAAGCATTGATCAGTAGTTGCTATTTTTAATGGCACGCATTATGTCACCATTACTATTTGGTGTAAATGTTGATAGTTTATATTTTTCAATCATTTATATGGTGTTATCGCATGACCCATGTCAAATGATTGTTTCAGTACTGAAATGATTCTGCTTTGGCATTCTGATGAAGTAATCTTTAAATAGAAAAGAACTTAACTGGATTTTGACTAAACCTTCAGTTCGAAATTTTTATAGTGCTTCCTTAAGTGTGTTCCGGTCCCATAAGTGTTTATTTTTACACTGTACGTCAGCAAACTACTTATTTGAATTCCTCGTCCACTTTTGACAAGGATAGGTTATAGTATTCTTCCCAAGCATACCCTAACATCTTTTACTCTCATACATCTGGGCCAAACATGACCTGTAAAATGTCATGATAAGATTTAGATCTAATCTTTACAGAAAAGATGATTTTCCTAATTTGTATTTATATTACAGTAGTGACCATCTGATCCGTCAGAAGAAGAATGTAGTCAAGGAGCAGATGGGGAGGCCAGCTTGCATGACATGTGCTTACAATGATTTGGTAAGGAAACTGGATTACATTCTAGAACCTTTTCTAGAATGAGGATACCCTGGACCCTTGATTAAAGACCTCAAGCTTAAAGTGTTAAAAGGCTGGAGTACAAAATGTGTTGCTCTTTTGGGTGGTAGTAGAATGAATTTGGATGCACTGGACCAACTAGAGTGCCATGAGTCTAAGGATGAGGTGATTGAGGCGAAGGGAGAAACCAACTATAATAGGTCCCTTATCTTGAAATAAAACAATGACACTCTCAATATTCAGAAAATCGCCACTAAATATTGAGACCTGTTTTCTAAAATGCCTAATGGTTTACCGATTTTTTTTTCCAAACTGCCCCTATAAACCCATAAATGAGGTCTTAATATTAAAAATATTTTTAATAATGGGACCAGTGAGAAAGTATTCACTGACAACCATGTTCTTAAAGGCACATACAAATGCAGTATGTACCATCTGTGCACACACATGGCACATTGTGGAGAACTGATTCTTCCCAATATAGGGGAAATGGTCATATCAATTGTTCAACCAAGAGGATCGTGTATTTAGCTTTTTGCTCAGTGTGCTTCTCCTACTATGTAGGGAAGACTGAAAGTGGCCTAAAACTAGAGTGCACAAGCATATGTAGAAGGTCAGGTAAAAGACTGAAACCAATGCCCTTTATAGACATTTAGTTACGTGTGCTCAGAATAGATTTTTATTTCAGGTATTAGAAAAGGTAGATCCTAACCCCCCCTCCCCCATAGAGGACAATGGAGACATTACTGGAGTATAAGGGACAAGTTTGTCAGTTGCAGCTTAATGCTTATGTTACACCAGGTCTGAAACTCCCGAACTCTGGTTTTGAAAGTGAGCGCAGCAAAGCGTAAGAGTAAGAGTGACTCTAGGAATGTTGTTGCGATTTACTGTGTTTCTAGTTTTGTAAGAGGGTTCTTGATTGATTCATCAGGAGAATGGACATTTCTAAAAAAATATGCAAAGTTGTATATATATTTGTATATTTTTATAAACTTTAATATAAAATTCTTGGCTATTTTTGATAAGGTAGGATTCTTAAATTGGATGTTTTAATTTGCGTGGTGCATTATATACAATATAATAGAAAATAGTGATCTGTCACTTTGAGTTTTTTAGAAAGAAAGTAACAGGAAGTGATGTACTAATTCTGCTTTAATGAATTACTTTGAATTCTGTATAAATAGTGGTGTATTTGTTATTTTGAAGAAGTCTTATTTTAAGATGAAAGCACTTGATGACTTTAATAACATTTTAGTTTACTTTTTCCTCTGAGTCTTCTGTGACATCTTTTGGAACCATAGCAGAGGCATTTCTTTGTGGTTACCAACTTTGTTTGTGCTTCTGCCTTGCCAACTGTCTTTGGTCACCATGCATAATTACTATTTTTAATCAGGCACCAACTTGTACTGCAGCATTTTCATTGTAGTTGCCATGAGTGGCCTAAAATATTTTCTCCATCCTTGTGAGCCAGGATTCCTGGCAAAATGTTTATCCTACCCTGCACCAAGCAAAGCCTACAAATCCACATTTATCCCAGCCAATTATGGACTGCAGCTCTTTTAGTACATGTGGTAAGAGAGAGAGCTTATAGGGTTCTGTAGCCATTTTGGGCAGTCATTGTAGATGCACAAATGTGGCCTGAAATCCCCACCCATCATTCAAAATTTGCTTTAATTTTGATTGCTGTATTTATTTTTCAAATGTATAGTAAATATGTTCATAAATAAGTACTAGGCATTCAGTCTGTAGACCACAAGACTATTCAAAAACCTGTATTGAAAAGTTCTGTCCAACCTCAAGGACAAGACAACTTGGGTGAAAATTTGAGACTGTCGTGATTGTCTAGGTTTATCTTGAAGATTGCAAATGTGCTACTTTGCTTAACATGTTGCAGAAGGTTGTTCCAGAGGTGAGGGATACATTCGAATATGTAGCTTATCATGGCAACATATTTTATCCGCTAATAAAGGTTTAGTTCCTTTAACTGGGTATTTGAGGTACTATTTGTTCTACAAAGGAATATGAGGCCAAGAAGGCTTGTTTTTTCATGACTCAAAAGGCTAGAAACAGATTTCCATGGAATATTCCCAAGAGTCGGAGTACAGAGACAGAAGGCTGCCAGTCTGTTCTGATGAATAAGATTTTTAAGACCATTGAACTTTTTCAGTTATAAATCTGCATGATTTCTTAAGTTGAGCAATACGTTAAAAAATGTGCTCAAAGCTGCATTATATTCAATAATGGGTCTGATTTGATATTAGTACATGGGATTTAAAACGTCTTTGGATCTAGTGGAGATCCCTTTAGGAATTAAATGAGCCAGATAGAACACTTTCCAAACTACTGTTTTGTCATGATGATAGTGAATCTTTAACAAAAATGCCTAGATCCCTAATATCAGTGTCTTACTAGAGGAGTATTTTTCCTCTATGGTACGTTAAATGTTTCTTTCACATTTAATTTGACACTATTGTCCTTGCACCAATTGTTAAAATGGTCTTACCTATGGTGGAACAACTACGTCAGTGGAAGATCAAACACCAGTAACCTAATGTACAGTCTTTTCAAACTTAGTTAACTGTAAGCCTGAAGTTTTGGCCTGAAAGTCTGAGAAATAGATGCCAAATAAGAGATGGCCCAACAGTGATTCTAGAGGTGTACCACCTCTAACCATTTTGCTTTCAGAAGTGTCACCTGCAACTCTAACCGTATGGGTTCTGTAGCCTACTAGTTTGCTATCCACTGTACAACATAGGTTCATAGGTAAGCACTACACTGGCTGCCCCTGCCATCCATTTTAAGTGTAGCCAACCTTCTTTTTCATGTTTGAAATAACCTATCATATTAAGTTATAGCTTGGCCTTACTTATCTGATGATTGCTAATTAGAAAATTACCCCTAATAAGAATAATTGGGATCATACCCTAGATAATTAGACGGGTCTCATGCATGGGATAAAGCATTTAGGAGCAGCCTCTGTCTATTAATAGTACATGGAGAAGTCCTGGCGTATATTTTCTGTTTCCCATCCATAAATCTAAGTTGCATTTGAAAATGGAGCGGGATGAACTTTGTTTTATGTGGATGGGAAGTGTGTTCACAGCAGCAGTATTCTCTGTGAAATGTACCTGTCCCTCAAAACCATTCTGTTGATATTGCAGAAGAGGTTTAGATCCCTAGACAGATTATTTCTGATCCATTTGACTTGCTGATATGTAGTAAATCCATAAATAATGGGTTGGAGGATGTCTTGTATGCCAGACACGGGTCACCTCTTGGTACTCTGTAGGATTCCAATTATAAAGAGGGCTTTAAGCCAGTCCTTGAAGTTTAGGCCTTGTATCCTTTTAGTGATGTATCTCTGTAGGTGTTCTTGTTGTTGCATGTGTCTGTACATTGATAGGCTTAATGAGGACTGAGTAGAGGGGGGACAGTGCCATCCATAGATCTTGACACAATCCCTATGTTTAAAAGCTCTGCAGTATAGAAGGACTTTCTTATAATGTCAAAGGTTATGTCACTGTCCATTTAGGTTCCCAAATCCAGAGCCCCTCCGTCAACTCTTAGGAATGTATTGTCAATGCATAGTTCCCTGGGGTAGATGACTTCCCTAAGGATACAATAATGCATTTATTTGGAATTTAGTTTCAGACCATGATTTTTGATGCCAATTATTTGTTTGAGACAAACCTTCCTGCAGGATGGCAAAGTCATTTGGGGATTCAATGACTGATCCTAGCTTGTAATCATCTGCAAACCTAGTCAACCAGAGCCCTATGGTATTAGATTTTACTTTAGAAAAGTAGATTCCAAACAGGAGAGATCCCTGCACATAATCTGGGGGCATTCCACAGGTGACCATAGCTCTCAACCTCTTAATTCAAGAAATCTTCGCAGAGTCAAAAGTAATGGGGGGAGAAAGGTCCAGAAATAGGGAAAAATTTTAAATATTGCTCTTAACAAACATAGAAAGTTGCTAGAATAAAAGGATTTGCATTGTCATACATTTTTCTGAAGGACATGAAGTCTGAAACTCAATTGCCTGTCATTATTTAGTGACTTCAACCCTCAGTGATTTGCCAGAAAACCACACATTTTATGAAGAAAGAACCAAACATACAATCCAAAAATAGTGACATTCTACAAAAATCTGGACAGTTGAGAGGTATGCTGGTGACTGGTCTCTTTGTGGTGGTAGCTTCCCCTATTAAGATTATCTGCATCTTATCTGTGAGCCAGTTGGCATTACTGCAGGTGGCATAGAGATTTATTACCAGTTTGTTTAGCTTTCCTACTAATGCTCAAGTGGGGAACTGTGTCAAAAGCTTTGGTCATGTCGAGGAATTCAATGTGTAATGTTTTGCTTTCATCCATTGGTGTCCTTTTCAAAAAAATCCATCAGGTTGAGTAAGCGTGACCTGCATTTGATGAATCCAAACTGAGAAAAGTCCAATGTTTGGTGGTTTCTTATGTCCTGATTGATTGATTGGTTCCATATAAAATCTTTCCATGGCTTTGAATATGAGGCTGGTCAAACTTCTGGGTCTGTAAGTGCCTAGGTCTGTGAAAGGTCCTCCCTTATGATTGTATCTGCTCCATTCGCCTGGTACGAAACCTGTATGGAGGCTAAGATTGAGCAGTGTTGCTAGGAGTGTGGCTAAGTTATGCTTCATGGAATTTAAGATGCCTCAAAGTATATCCTCAGGACCCATTGATGCATTATTTTTTGCTTTTGATAGCACTTTTAGGACTTGGTCTTGTGGGATATCTGGAGGTGAGCCAGTTTCAGGTACATCTTGAGGGAAGAGACCTCCTCCAGGGAGAGAAGAGTAAAGTTATAGTTAAAATTATCAGACAGTTGGTTAGCTATATCATCAGCCTTAGTGTAGGTACCGACATTCACAATCTGCTTGGTGCATTGCTGCATTGTGCATTTGATTATATTATATTATAAACATAACTAAAAAACGACTTGTGAATACCTTTGGCTTTGGTTGTTATCCTAGCCTCAAACCTGGCTTTGGTGGATTTTAAGCTCCTGAGTAATGTCTTTATTTCCACCCCCCTCCCCCATTTTCTGCCGTGTCTTCATTTGGTATAACTGGCTTTTACAGCTTGTGTGTTATCTAACTCAAGGATCACTTAATTTGACCTGTTAGTAACAGCCTGCATTTAATTGCTGGAACCTGTGTTCTGAGATACTGCCTTACAGACTTTCTGCAAATATACAGAGCTGAGTATATTTGTTTTGGTTATAGAGTAGAATTGTTGCTTAGATCTCTGTTGAAACTGTTTTGTCCTATCCACCCTCCCTATTTTTGGTTTGCAGTTTAAATTTGTTGGCTTTACCACATTCTACATAATAAACTCTATCTGCACTTGCTTTTAGTCATTTTTAATTTAATTGCATTTTTTAAACTGTGTTTGGTCTAATATTACTACATTCTCAAGTGTGCTAGCTTGCACTGCATGTGAATTGTTTTTACTACTTTTCTGTAAAAAAAAAAAACTGTAAGCAGGTTTCCTACCTTTCCTGTAACTAGTGTTCCAGATACAGATTTGCTGTATCCAGGACTGTATATAAGCTTCTGAGCCCCGCAAGCCTTTCTGTGTTGGAGGGAAGCCTTCTATCTTATCAGTGGGAGTGGTAAGCACTAGGCAACCCGTCTTCCACATAAGGAGTAGTTTTGGCCCAGAAATTGTAGTTATTGGCCGTTTGGGCAATCTCTTCCATCTCTCTCAACTTTCTGATTTGAAAACCTGCATTTGCACTTGTTTCTGTCCTGTAAGTTGTCTAGTGCAGGTACAGATTCTTAGTTTTAGCACTTAAATTTGCTTAATCATGCTCAGCACTTGTTCAGAACTTGTAAGCACTAAATAAGCTACTAATTACTATAGCACTCAATCTTCCTCACTACCTAGAGGAAAACAGTTTTTATATTTACTTTTCTCACTTGCTTAGAGAAAAACAGCTCTTGTACTCACTTTCCTCACTTATCTAGAGGAAAATAGTTTTTTTATTCAGGCATGCCCAAGGGCCAGCTCCCAGTGTTCTCTCCTGTATATCTGATGAATCTAGGCATATTGAGGCAATGTAGAAATTGCCTCATGTACACAGACAACCCTCTCCTCCTACCATCCAATACTACAACCTGTGAGAGATGCACTTATCTAGCCAAACTGGAGGTAAAGCTCTCTCCAATCAAGAATGAACTTGACAGTCATGAGGAGAAGGTAAACACTTGCACCACACCACACTCATCACATAGTCTCACTACATCTACACCACCAAAATCCACACATAGAAACTCAAAAACATTTTCGGAGGCTCTCAATAATAATCTGTCTAAGCAACAGAAACCTCCAAAGCAGAAACGCAAGCAACCTCCATCCCCCAACACAACCCAAATGACACATAGCCCACAGACTCAGAGTGCCACTCAACCACAGCCAAAAAGGCAAAACAACGTACCCAATACACTAGTCATAGGCAACTCTATAGTAAGGCACACTGATGTCCCACTCACCAGGCTAAACAAGGAGAAGGTTACTGTCAGCTGCCTGTTGGGTACCAGGATCCACCACATAACCCACGCACTCAGGTCACTCCACAACAAGTACAAATATAACTCTGTCATTGTCCATGTTGATGTGAATGACCTGAGACGTATCTCCCTGGACTACATGAAAAGAGACATGGAAGAGCTCTCCGATCTTGTAGGCCAGGCAGGTATGACCCTAGACCTGAGTAGCATTCTGCCATCGCTCAGAATGATACCATAGTACAAGGACAAAATGACTGACTTCAACAATTGGCTAAGCTTCTGGTGTCATTCTAAGGGGATCCAGTATCTGTCTGCTTGGGATGACATGGTCGACAGACCATGATGCTTTTCCACAGATGGCCTGCACCTTTCGCCCCTGGGATTCCGGATACTGGCTAAGGCTCTTGCTGCCCCTATAGTGCCTTTTTTAGGCAAGGTTCAAATAACAAATTCACCACCATAACAAGAACAGGCAAGCAAAAACTAAGGGTAATGCTACTCAATGCTAGAAGTCTAAATCTCAAAATGCACTCCCTCGAGGCACTCCTTAAAATGGAGAACATCGATATCTGTACAGTGACTGAGACCTGGTTCAAGGCTCCAGAGAGCACCCCTGCACTACCAGGCTATAACACACTTTTCGGCCATGTAACCTGGACCGAAACACCAAAGACGGAGGTGTGTCCATATTCATTAAGGATATCCACATCTTCAGGCTAGTTGCTCAGCATAATGCATCCGAGGTTATCCAAGTGCAACTAACTCTGGGCAAAACTGCAATCCAAATTGTAGCTTGCTACAGATCCCCCACCATGCCCAAGGATTCCCACTCCTCTTTTCCTTGATATACTGGAAAATATTAGGGTTCAACCAAACACCCTAATAATGGGCAACTTCAACTACCCCACCATTAACTGGGAAAACTACTCGTGTACCAACTCCTTAACTCAACGCTTTCTGGAATTCATAAACTCCAATGCCGTGGATCAGCTTATCCACACCCCCAGCAGGGGCAGCAATATCCTAGTCCTAGTCATTACGAACATGAGTGACCAGTGTTCCACACCTGAAGTCAAATCCTCATTGGTCTGATCTGACCATAAGCTAATCACCCTTGATATCCACATCCGCTGCCACCCCCTATTAAGGAAACCACAGTAAAAAATGTCTCCAAAACCAACTTCATGCTTGTTAAGATAGAAGTGGTGAACTTCATGACACCCATGCAGATGGACAATACAGTTACAACTGCTGAATCCTACACAAATGCACTCTATAAGCACTTACACGAGTGCATAGATTGTGCTATCCCAAACAGAACCAAGACGCTATCCTCCAAAAAAAGGAAGCCAATCTGGTGGTCCCCTGCCATAAACTAACTATACAACAGAAGGAAGAAACTGTTGCAAAAGAGGATAAAATCCCATGAGTGGAGGAGCTCCCTGGTCAGCCTCAGTAAGAAGATGAGATTCCTTATAAGATCCTCCAAAGCTAGCTATGAAAACTAAATTGCCACTAATTTGAAGGACAGCCACAAAGCATTCTATAGCTATGTCAAGAATCTTGATGGCAACACCCAGATCTGCTCTGAGTTACAGCACAAAGACAACAAAATTACAGAACCAACTGATATTGCCAACATCCTGGCAGACGGATTCAGTGCTAACTTTTACCCCTCTCTCATCCCCTAAAGGGCCCATATCTATACAGAATGCAGAGTCCCTGTAATCACAACTACACAGGTAAAATCTGCACTCTCTAAAGCCAAAAACACAGCATCCATGGGACCGGACAACATCCCGAGCTGCGTTTTACACGAACTTCAGAATGAACTGGCTCCCCACTTAAGCACCATGTTCAATAATAGCCTTGCATCAGGCTTTCTGCCCACTGAATGGTGCACAGCAACAGTTTCCCACTCCACAAAGGGGGAGCCACCACTGATCCCGGGAACTATCGACCTATTAGCCTGACGAGTCTGGTCTGCAAGGCCATGGAATGTATCATCATGGAACTCATAAACACAGACATTGGTAACCTTTAAACTCTGGATCCCACCCAGTTTGGGTTTGTGAAAGGCAGATCTTGCCTCCTGAACCTGATTGGCTTCTTTGAGGCGGTCACCAAAGCCGTAGATGAGGGTAAGGTGGTTCATACAGCCTATCATGACCTCACCAAGGCTTTCGACACCATCCCCCATTCTGGAATTATAGCTAAACTCACTAAACTAGGTATAAATCCGTACGTCACAAGATGGGTTGCCAACTGACTCACTGACAGAACCCACACTGTAAAAGTTGCAGACTCCAAATCTGACCTCAAAGCAGTTACAAGTGGAGTACCACAGGGTTCCGTCCTGGGAGCTCTCCTGTTTGGTATCTACTTCTCTGAAGTACAGGCTAACATAGAAGGCCTCTGGCTAACAAAGTTCATAGATGACTGCAAACTAGGAGCCATAGTCAAGTCCCCAAATAATGTGAACATACTACAGAAGGGCCTCACTGAGACAGTTGCCTGGTGTCAGAGCCATGGCCTCAAGCTCAGTGCCAAAAAGTGCAGTGTCATCCCCTTTGGTAAAAACTCAGTACCCATGAACTACTACATAGGCAGCAATCTACTTAACACTGAATGCGTGATAAGAAACCTTGGGACCCATGTGGACAGTAATCTCTGCTTTGATAGTCACATCACCACAGTAGTCAGGAAGTCCTTCTATGTGGCACACCTCATCATAAAAGGGTTTTCATCCAGGAAAAAGAGGTCATTATCCCCCTCTACTCGACACTCGTTAGACCCATTATAGAGTACAACGCTCCTTTTGGAATGTACCTCACAAGACATCTGCAGTAGCTGGAAAGGCCACAGAAGTACCTCACAAAGAGGATTACTGGCCTCAAACAAATACCCTACACTGACCACCTCAAAAAACTCCAGCTTTACTCCGTAGCATATCGCCTACTCTGAGGTGATCTCTGCCTAACATATAAAGCTATGTCAAACCCAGAGCTGTTGGACATAGTACAGCTAAAGAAATCCCAATCCCTCCAAGCTACACATTCTAGGGGCCTAAACCTTGTCACCACGATAAGCAGGACATGCTGGAGGGATAGATTCCTGTCCCAGAGACTTCCCATACTCTGGAACAGGCTACCCATCTATGTCAAGCAAAGTTCTTCATTAGCAGTGTTCAAGAAAAGTCTTGATGAGTGGATGGGAAATAGGAAATACACCCCGGGGATCACTTCTGTGTTTCTGCTCAACAGTGGCACAGGAAAATAACTTTCTTGTGTGGCGTAAGCCAGGGAACCTTGTTGGCTAGGCTTACGTAGGCCCTTGGGCCGATAGCCTAGTACCTACCTATGAATCTATGAACACGGGCTCCAACAGTTTGATGTTATTCTTTGAACTTTTGGTGAAAATTATTTTCCTTTTATTTTTCTAGACTGGATTCTAGTCTCTCACCCCCACTATTTCTCTGACAGTGGTACTCTACCTGATCCCCTTGGTGACCACATACCCATCTTCACACAGCGACTCCCATTACACCTGCACCGTACCCATAATTGTATTACTATCCGCAACCAAAAAAAGTTTGATCCTACAAGCTTCTCAAACTCTCTAAAATCCATAAATTGGAACTGCCTAAAAACTTTATCTCTAGACAACGCAGTTGCCCACTTCAACTCAATTTTCCTACAAATACTTGATTCTCATGCACCCTTAAGGTCTAAGAGAATTAAAACTAAAACAGCCCCCTGGCTGTCCAAAAACACACTAGCATCCATGCGACACAGAGACAAAGTCTGGGCATATTACCAGAAAAACAAATCCCCCCTAGTCGAAAAAGAATATAAAACTCTCCAAAACAGGGTAAAAAAACTTATAATTTCCGATCGACAAAACTACTTCTCCACACTCCAAAATAGCAGCAAATCTAACCCTCAGAAATTCTGGAAAGGTATCTCTACTCTTCTCAACCCTAGTAAACAAAACACCCCCACCCCAGACCCAAACGCTCCTGACCTAGATCTGGCTACACAATTTAATTATTTCTTCATTGAATCCATTTCCAAATTAACATCATCCTTCTCTAACACCACTACACTCTCAAATATTCCCCCACCCTCTCTCCCCAGTACTCCACCCAGCACAACCTCCACCCCCACATCTCCACTTACCAACTTTTCTCCCTCCACTTTTTCTCCTCCTCTAACTACTTCATCAACTGCATCTGCCCCTAACTCACCCCCCCCTGCACACTCTCCCTCTTTCTCATTTAAACCTATACCCACTTCCACTATAAAGAAACTCCTTCTGAAACTGAAGCCATGTACTAATGCTCCTGATAACATCCTTTCCTACTTTCTTAGCATAGCTGCTGATGCACTTTCCTACCCTATTAGCATTTTAATTAACCGCTCTATCCTAGAAAGTACAGTACCCCAAATCTGGAAAAAAGCCTACATCATCCCTTTGCACAAAGGGCTAACAATAACAATGTTACTAATTTCCGCCCCATTGCTATCCTATCTCCTATCTCTAAAATCTTAGAAAAATGTATTCATCTTCAACTCCTTTCTTACCTTTTAGAAAATCACCTACTAACTCCCACCCAACATGGTTTCAGACCTAATCACAGTACTATGACTGCCCTCCTCTCCTTCCTTCAAACTATTAACAAAGCACGTGACTCTGGCCAAATTGTTTCTACCATACTACTTGACCTCTCTAAGGCCTTTGACACTATCTCTCATAACCTGCTACTAACCAAACTCTCAGGACTTAACCTATCTCCCTCCTCATTGAACTGGTTCTCCAACTACTTATCTAACAGATATCAAGCAGTAATATGGAAAAAAGCCACTTCATCATTTCTAAATACCCCTACTGGGGTACCCCAAGGGTCCATACTGGGTCCCCTTCTCTTTAACATATTTATAAATGATTTCCACAACTCCATTCCTTTCTCAGACATCATCCAATACGCAGATGATTCCACTATTATATGCTCGGCCTCTTCTATCCCCTCACTCCAAAAACTGACCCAAGAAGCTTTCACAACCACTGAGCAGTGGATGAAAAGAAATCATCTTGCTCTAAATGCCTCTAAAACCAAATTAATGCTATTCTCCCCCTCTAAAACTGTCTCCTTCAACACAAACATTTTCACTATCACTAGTCAAAATAATTCACCTCTGGAACTAGTGTCAGAGACCAAGCTACTTGGGGTCCAAATTGATAACCAACTCAAATTTAATTCTCACCTACAGCTAAATATCAAAAAAACCCACCAAAAACTTGGTATGCTGTACCGGCAAAATAAATACCTCACACCTGCTGCCAAAATCACTCTCTCTACTTCATTTCTTATCCCCTCCCTTCTCTATGGAGCCCCACTCCTAACTAATCTACAGTCCTCCCTAAAAACCCAACTTTCCTCCTGCTATAATAAAATCGCCAAGTTTGCTACCAACCACAAGTCCTCCTCACACCACTGTTCCTCTCTCCACATACTAAAATGGCTAGAGCTTCCTAACTATCTCTCATACACTCAACTAACTCTTGCTCATAAACTCATTTTCAACTCCTCTCTCTGTCCCTCCCTCTCATCAGCTTTCAAAATGCACCTTCCTGATAGAATATTGAGGTCCAACAATCAAAATCTATTAGAAATCTATAAACCCACTCGTCCCCAGGGAAAAATCTTCTATCCTTTGTCCTTGCCCGCCTTTGGAACTCTCTACCATCATCCATCCGCACCACCCCCAACCACTTCATTTTTAAAAGATCTCTTCATTCCCACCTAGTATCCAAGTGGGAATGCTCTTGCTCCCATCCCTCATAGCTAACTTACTTGCAATTGCCATCTTCCTTCTTCACCTTGATTCCTCTTGCATCTTACCTGATTATTTACTCATAACTAATATACACTATCATTTCACTTTATAGGGAAAACTGCACTAGCCCTCACCTCAAAATACTTCCTTCATAAATTTCTGTTATTTCTCAGAAACTTGTTTCAGTATTTTGAATATGGTATAAACTCAAAATTTTCATGTATTATTCTTTACAATCTATAATCTATTAATTTTATCTAAACTTCTGTCATAGTTATTTCTTCTGTGTTTATTTGAAATTGTTTGCTGGTGTCAAAATACTTTGGATTATTATATAATTTATAATGTGTTATAGTTTTTGTATAACTAGTATGAATCACGTTTTGTAACATACTTAGTTCTGGAGCTTTTCTCCCCAGGACTCCATTGAAAACGGGTTATTTGACCCAATGGACTATCCTGGTAAACCAACTGCAAATAAATAAATAAATAAATAAATAACTTGTTGATATGGTTCGTCCCTGTGGATTTGTCTCTGGGATTTGCCCTGCACTTGTTCTTATGGGATTTGGTTATATCTGTGTAGCTGTTAACATGTTGGTATAGTGTGGTGGTGTACATTTCTAGGTTTGTTGGGGATTTGAAGCTTGCCAATGTATCACTTAGGAATAGCAAGTTTGTCTTAAATAGATTTCTAAAGGTACTTTGGATAGAAGTTCTTAGTTTTCAGTTTTATTTTGAAGGAGACGGTTTTACGGTCAGACCCAACAAATGATGAAGATATGCAAGGAATGGTGCAACATGCTCCCATATTGGTAAGGACAAGATCCAAGATGTTATTCTCCCTAGTGGGTACTGTGATAATTGTTCTGGTGTATTTGCATTGACAAAGTCCAGGAATCTCTGTGCTTGTGCACTAGTGGTAGTTTAGGTTTCCCAGTCTATAGTTGCATAGTTTAGGCCACCTAGGAAAATAGTACTGGGTTTAATACCGAGCAATTCCAGTCTCAGTAGATAGGTGTTGTGGCTTTCCTTGATCATGGAGGGACTTTTATAGCTGCCTAATATATCATATGGGACCTTTCTGATGGTTATTTGGACATGAAGAAGCTCTAGTGCATCATGCTGCTTTACCAGCCTTGATGCGAGTCTCTTCTGAATATAGACCTTTTTCCCCTCCTGCACACTAGCTAGTGTAAATATGTGGAAGGTACAGCTAGAGTGCTCTCTGCTATTTTAAACCCTGTTTCAGTCACTACACAGATGTAAATGACTTCCAGGGTAAGAAGGGCTTAAGGGCTTGTAGGGAGTGGAGTTTCTTGATAAGGCTCCTGTCATTGATCAGTAACACCTTCATATTTCCCTTTGCATGTTTCATAATGTTGGTAGGTTTATCAGGTTGGCATTGCCTAAAAAAGACACTGTGGGGGATGGACAATGTCTTACCCAATCATAGAGGTGCACACTGATGCAGGCCATCTCTGGCAAAGCAGGATGTTCTATCAATCATATCCTCCCAGGTTGACAAATATTGAACACCCTTTGAGTGACATAAAAACTAAGCCAATTATTGAAGTCAATTAATTTTTGCTCATATCATGACATCAACCTTGGAGAAGGTAGAATGCTGCTCAGTTCAAGGCTCATACCTGTCTTGGACACACAGTCTGAGCGCTATATCATGTCTCTCTTCATATAGTCCAGAAAGATACACCTCAAGTCAATGACACCACCATCAACTATGATAGAGTCATATAGGTGCTTGTTGTTAAGGACTCTACTGCATGTGTAATCTGAGGTATCTTTGCAGCAGAGAGGCAACTAACTGTCACTGTTTGCTTGCTCACCCTGGCAAGAGGAATATCTGTATGTCTTGCAGTGGAGTCACCTATAGCAAGAATGTTTAGTTGTGTCAGTGTCTGCTTTATGGGCTCAGCATCTGTGACTTTTGGATTCCTTGTGTTATGTGACGAAGTAGGCTTAATATGCTGAGTGCGCTTTATGCCTGTGTTCTGTTTGGGAAATCTTTGTGGTTTATGCAAGTTACTCTTTAGATGAATTATGTGTATTGTGAGGGTCTTAAAGGGGTGTGTTGTGTGATGGACAACTGACTATTTTGCTGTCCAGTTTTACTCAGTGTGAGATGTGTTGCCTCCATATATATTGTATATGTATGTCTCTCACACACTGTTATGCTGTTTTCGTAATAAGTGATCATTAGACAGCAAGAGGCAATTCTCATCACCCAGGTCAATGAGGCTGGCTAGAGAAGTTGTGGATTAGTGCAGGTTCATGATACCGATAGGAATGACTCTGAGGGCGATGACAACTATAACTGCATAGAGTTCTGTTTTAGAGTAATGTTTGGGTGTCCTTGGTACTGACTATTTTAAAGTTCATTACAAAACAACTAGCCTGGAAACCTTCTTTTGCCACCAACAAAACCCAGTAAATTAATGATTTTTTTAACTATAATTAATTTGATACTAAAATCAGTGTAAGCAGAATCAGTACTCTCAATACTAAGCAATTTTATCAAAGGTCTTTTAGCCTTGTGAATAGTTTAAGGCGAGAGACTTTGTAAAATGATACTTGTGCGTTTATTGTCAACAGCCAATAAACAGGGAAAGGGAGGGATTATGTTGCGTTGTGTGTGGTGTTTTCATGTCCTCCCTGCGGTTGCGTGGGTTTCCTCCAGGTGCTCCGGTTTCCTCCCACTTTCCAAAGACATGCAGTAGGTGGATTGGACACTCTAAGTTGGCAGTAGGTGTGAGTGTGTGTGCGAGTGAGTGGTATGGATGAACTACCTCGGCAAGGCTCACCACCCGGTGGTGTAAACCTTGGCTCAAGATGATTGTCACTGTTGAAGTGACACCTATGTGCAAAATGAGTAAAAGGGGTTGAGGATGGATGGATGGATGAAGGGATTATGTTGTCAAATTATCATAAGGGGTAGGCAAAAACACATACACCGGATTTAAGAACATAACTACAACATGGTTGGTGGGAGGGAAAAAATTTAGATTCTTAGCCCTAAGCTGACTTGACTGGACCTGCCTCATTGAAAACACAAGTTCTAAGATAGCCAGGCATACACTTAGTATACCTGAATGAAACCAGAGCTTAATAACAGTTAGCCCACTTAAAACGTCCAAAATGCAGTGCAGCTATGTACTGGATTCACTAATACAGGCTTAAAGAAATGAAAACACTAATCAGTCTTCCTTTGCCTTGTAGAACTATTACAGTGCAACAGCAAATTAAAAAGTCATGGGTAACAGCAACTTGAAATTCACACACCTTTAGCCTGGAACTGCCTGAACTAGTTTGACATACACTCAGTGCAAAAACACTTAACTGTTTTTCCCTGTCCTTTAGAACTATTGCAATGCATTACTAATTACATAACTATTACATAAGGATTTATATCCATATTCAGAAGTCTGTCAATAATAATGACGGGGGAATGGTGTCAAAAGCTTTGGTCATGTCTAGGTATTCTGTTTGTATTGCATAACAACTATCCACTGGTTTGTTTACTTTTTCAAAAAATAATAATAATGAGGATAAAATGTCAGGACCTTCTTTTGGCAAATTTTCAATACTCATGTTAATGTGGCCTGACATGGTATGCTCCACAGCTTTACAAAGGAGGCTAGTGAGACTAATGGGTCTATAGTTACTAGGGTCCATGCTTGGGCCACCCTTGAGTAGTGGTATTGCAATGGCTAGTTTCTTCAGTTAGGAATTTAGCAAATGGAAAGGCTTAGATTATAGAAGTTACTACACAGGTTTTCAGATAGGCCGTAACTGGCAGCGATAATCTATCAATCTGGAATGCTATCAGGGCCCAAGGATGAGGTACTTTTAACTTTGAGAGGTTCTAAGAGAACTTGTTCAGTAGTAATTAAAACGGGTGGCTGGGAATGCAGAACCTAAATAGCTATAACTGTAGGGAACGCTCAAACTAAATTATGTCAACTTTGATATTGGCTGTTTCCTTTGAGTCCCTGTTTGTAGTATTATTGTGGACTAACTTTGAACACTGTTAGGTGTTAGTTTTTACCTCCTGACATAGTTAAACATTTGTATTTTTTTTTTTTTGTTTTAGTGACTATTTTAAGCTCCTACTCAGCTTTGAACATCCTAGCGGTTCCCTTTTTCTCATTACTAATTTGTGTGCTTTTTTAGGGTAGAATAATATAAGTATTAAGCAATTTTTGTTTTGTTACATAATGTATAGGTACTCCACCATAGTGGTTTGTTTTTAAATGTTTGATTGCATTTGGTGTAGATACAGACTGCCTTGTTAATGCGACTATTTAAGTGGGAGTTAAAGTCAGAGGCATAGGCAGCAACTTTAGCAACAGGATCCATTAGAGAAGGATTAGAGTAAAATTTATTTAGGTCATCAAGTAACTAAAGAAGGTTTGTATTACAAAAGTCCCTAAACGCACAGTTATTTAAAAGGAAGTACCACCAGTTTTAAAGGAAAAGGTCACCAATTTATTGTCTGTCTTAGAACGGTAGGGTAATGAATATTTAGAAGTGCAAGAAGTGGCCAGATTTGTGAGAACAAGATCCAGGATACTGGGGTCAATATTAGGATGGTTAACTATTTCAAGATGCAGTCACAGTGAGTCTAAGAAGGAGATCTCCAGATTTATCTGGGATAATATAAGCCTTGGTTAGAGAACACAATAAAGTGGATAACTGCAGAATTCAGTCTGCTTCTGGTGTGCCATTTTACACTACAGAGGCATTCTTTGATTACTATTATAATCTGGTGAAGTTTCTACTAACACACTTGAATTTCCTACAGTTGGTTTCTTCTTACTTATTAAAGTGGACATTTTCCAGTGATGTATAAAAATTGTATATCCATACAGGTACATGTACTGGCAGTGGGTGTGCTGTAACATCAAGTAATCTCTGAGATTTCTTGGTCTTTAACTTGGGTGGCTTAGGTAGTGTTTTCTTAACCATTGCAATGGTTGATTTAGTGGAAGTGTTCTGTGTTTGTGTGTGTTTTTATGTGTGTTTGTGTTTGTGTGTGTTTGTGTGTGTGTGTGTGTGTGTGTGTGTGTGTGTGTGTGTGTGTGTGTGTGTGTTCACTAAATGTTTTCTTATGTGAGAAGGTAACCTGCATATTAAGTAAGTACTTGCCTCTCACATGCTGAATCATTGTGAGGATGCAGTTATACCTCTCAAGTGTATCTTATTGAGTGTTAGAAAGACCATGTTCCTTGCTATTTCACATTGAAATGGTCTGTCACACATTCATGTTAAAGAACATTTAACTAATATCCTTGCTAAAAAACACCACATCACATAAATTCATGGAAAGACCTTAATAAGTATAAAATAACCAGATTTAACAAGGCTGTGATCTAACTAGTTGAAGTTGTACTAAGTAAATGTTCCTTATTTTACTTTTCTGTAGCAAATTATTGAGAGAAAGTCTTCCACAGTTTGTTGATGGTAGGTTAAGAGCTATGTTGTTGTTTGTCTTTCGGCTTTTCCCGGCTAGGGGTCGCCACAGCGGAACTCTGGTCCGCTAATGATTGGCAGCAGAGTTTCACGAACGCTGAGGTGCCAGCTCAACGTCCAACCTTCAACGAAGGCATGCCCATTTATGAATGTCTTTTGAACACCCACCCAACAGTGAGGAGGACATGCAGACTCCACACAGAAGGCACTCCCCACACTCCAGCCGAGAATCGAATGGGAGACCCTCTTGCTGTGAGGCAACAATGCTACCGCTGCACCACTGCAGATTCTATAACAGACAATAAAGAGTTTTTGGTAAGCAACGAGGTAGTTATTCTGGTTCCAACACCTAGTGCCATCCATCTGGATACAGAAGCGAAAAAAACTGCCCGAGATCCCATACATACTGTCTTTTAGTGGATTTGAACTGGCCCAGCAGTCTTTAGCAGCTCTGTGATTTATATTTATATAATAAAATAATTTCTGAGTTAATAGAATGAAGTTTCTAACAATTGATGAGTATTGTATTGTGTTAAATGATTCATTTTCATTTCAACAAGAACAGCTTTTCTGAGAATTGCAAGTTAATTATGGATAAAGGCACTGTCAATTTCTGTCCATCATTGGTACTATTCAAAGTGGATTTTTTGTGTGTTTCATTTTTTTTATTTTAGACTTTTACATTGTTGGAATTATTCCTTGGAGTTTCTTATCAGATCAAAGGTCGTTTGATAGATGACCATTTTAAAATGTGTCTGCATAATATGAAATGCTGTGACACATTTGTGTTAAAGGCTTATACGTACGTGGGTAAGTGTGTGTGTGTGTGTGTGTGTGTGTGTGTGTGTGTGTGTGTGTGTGTGTGTGTGTGTGTGTGTGTGTGTGTGTATGTGTATATATATATATATATATATATATATATATGGGTCCCCATCAGGTCATCAAAACCACAGATCATTGAAGACCACATCTTCAAGACAAAAATAATGAAAACCCATTTGATTGAAAGACAGAGCAATGAAAATCTTTCCAGGGTAAGTAACTTGTTGGCTGACAAGGTGAACTTTGCCCTTTTCTCAACTGTAGCACAGTCTCGGAGTTGGAATATTTAGCTGGGAGTGTGTGGGGGATGGTGCGGTTTAGGTTTTGTGATTTTTTTTTTTTTTTTTGGATGAGTGATTACTTACCCTGGGAAGATCTTTGTTGCTCCGGTCTTTCACTGAAATGGGTTTTGTTATTTTTGTCTCAATGATGTAGTCTTTGATGATCTGGTTTTTACGATCTGAAGTAGACCCATCGTTGTTGTTGTATCTTTCAGCTTTTCCCGGTTAGGGGTCGCCACAGTGGAACTCCGGTCCGCTAATGATTGGCAGTAGATTTTTATGTACCGTCTTCCCAGGCCTGACGCACAACCTTCAATGAAGGTACGCCCATTGATGCATGTCTCCACACAGAAGACGCTTTAGCTGAGAATCGAACAGGACAACGTCTTACTGTGAGGCAACAATGCTATATATGTCTGTGTGTGTGTGTGTGTGTGTGTGTGTGTGTGTGTGTGTGTGTGTGTGTGTGTGTGTGTGTGTATATATATATATATATATATATATATATATATATATGTATATATACATGTATGTATATAGATGTATATATAATATAGAGATATAACAATAGAGAGATAGAAATATAGAGAGAGATATAGATATATAGAGGCTGGGAGGGTGGCCTAATGGTTAAGGTGTTTGCCTTACAATCACAAGGTGCAGGGTTTGAGTCTCATAAGGGATAATTGGCTAGGCCTAAAATGGCTCACAAGGGCAGTTAGCCTAGTACTAATCTATGAAGTAGTAATGTATGAGAGATATAGATATGTAGAGAGATATAGATATATAAAGAGATATAGCTATATGGAGAGAGATATAGATATACATATAGAGAGAGAGAGAGAGATATAGAGAGCTAGAGAGAAAGAGATAGAGATATATATGTATACACACACAAATATATGTTGGAAATGCTATTTTACAGAGGATTACACATTGCAGAACCACTGTATAACTTCTTATTTGTACTGTAATATAATCATTGTGAAGATATAAAGATCATCATACTTTACAAAGTGAAAGCATTGTATATGACGTTACTGTAAAACAAGCAATGCGAAGTGAGAAGTTTAAAGAGGAGTTACGATATAGAAATTGCAGCTATGCTTCTTCTGAAGATGTTCTCAGCATTCTGTGGAGGATCTACAACTAAAATGTCTAGTAATTATCATCAGTCCCATTTTCCCCCAAGTCTACATGGTGTCAGGATGTTGTATCAACTATTGTCACATCTCTTTATTCAGAGCCATCCTTGTACCTTCTTCACATAAGTTCTGCCTGAACATTCCAGGGCTTCTCTCACACAGACATCTCTCTCTCAGCTAGATGTCCACATCTCCTTTTCCCTTCTTCCTGTTTCGCCCAAATCATCTTTTCAAACTTGTCTTCTGCCTTCTTGAGCATGTGACAAAATGACATCAGTCTGTTTTTGACCTTCTTTGCAGCGTTTGCGGAGATATCCTTATTCCTTCAACTGTCCTGCAGTGTACATACAGTCTGTGTACTAACAGCTGCATATATATTCTGTCAGGTGGCTGAGTATACAACATTTACATAAAGCAGTGTCTAAAAGATTTCAGGTCTTTGGGAAATGAGTAAAAGGAGCGAAATGTAAAATGAAGTGTTAATTGAATAATAAAGTATAAAATGTAGATACAGAACACCTGTGATGACAGTAGGAAAGAGTCAGATGATGTGAATGAGGAGGTATGTCACTGTGGAAATTCAACCCTTGTCTGTTGTAATGTATAAAACAGTGTTAGCATTTATTAGTTTTGTAGAGTCTGAGGATGAAGAAATTGTGTAACAAAAAATGTGAGTGTTTTACTTTTGTATGTTATCAAGAAAAGCAAGAAAATGAAAAGTTGGTGCTATTAACATGGAAGGGTTTTACTCTGCAGAAAATAAAAAAGTCAGAAAAACAAAATAGCATACCAGAGACGTACATTATTGATTATAGTGCTCCATTTAAAGTGGACACAGGTGCTTCTGTATCATTTTGGTAAGAAAAAAAAGCTTGGTTGAAAGCTTGGTTGAAAGCTATAGTTAACTCTGTGTCAGAAGTTAATAGAATGTGATAGAAAACTTAAAGTATAAGATGCTAATTAAAATTATAGACTTATATCATTAAGGTGATTTCTGTAGTATTTAGGGTTGCTTAGCCTGGGAAAATCTAGACTGGTAAAACATTTTTAGAAGGATTTTGCAAAGACAAAGATGGATATAACAGGAATGCAATAATTACAGAACCATCCCAAATACTGAATTAATCATAACAATTGCATCTTGCATTGATTTATTTATGGGCTTAAAGTACTTGGAAAGTAACATAATCAAATAAATCATGTGATTTGCAAGTAAAACATACTGCAGATGAGGTACCAGTATGTCTTGGAAGGGCATTGTGCAGGAATTGAAGCAAATGAAAAGCATGGCCATCATTATGAAACAGACACATTTCTGCATAAATGGTGAATACAGTGGTCTTTGTTATGGGACAGGACAAGATTCACATCTCTGTAGATCCACAAGAGTTGCATGAAGTCATTCAAATAAATCATTATCCCAGCTTATGGAACAGAAAGCTTCCGCTATGCCAAATGGTATTTTCTGTATACCAGCAATTTCTGGCAGATAAGGCAACATGAAGAAAGCTCAAGTTATGCACATTTTAATACATAATTAGATTCTATAGATTCTTGAAACTTCCATGTTAAGTTGTCTATCTCGCCTTCATTCTTGCTGGATGGGTTCGGAGCCGACCTCGGCTCCGACTCGGCCACTCTAAAAGCTCGAGAGTTGGTTCCACCGGCTCGAGGCTCCCCTTATATCCCACAGTGCTAGGCGTGAGTTACCTCAGATCTCGTTTGCCGCTACAGCGATCGAGGTGTGTTTTCTACCGGCTCCAGGTTAGTGAAAGTTAGACTAGTTTAAATTCTTTAGACTTAAGCTAGCTTAGTGTATTTTCTTTCCCTTAGTGTAGTGGATATTATCCCTTCATATCCTTTATCCAGCCCCTTTTTTCTAAAGAACTTATAGTTCTTTCCCTAAGGCCTTCGGGCCTTCCCTTCCCTATCCTTAGGGTGTGTATGTGTTGATTAGGGAATTTTAACTTAATTACCTTTAGTTTAAATATTCCCTTTGAACCCCTATCAGTGTAATCTGTGTGTGTGTGTTTTCTGTGTGTGATTACACTTAGGTTCCTTGAGTATGTCCAAGGATACAAAGGTCTCAGGCTTCAAGAAGTGTGACTCGTGCTGTCAGAAAATGTCTCTGACAGACGGTCACACTTCTTGTGTGTATTGCCTGGGACCTTTACACCTGCAGGACTCTTGTGCTGTATGCCATGGCTTCAGCCCTAGAGTCCTGCAGGAGAGAAAAAATAAACTCATTTTGAGGGGTTTAATTAAGCCTGAAGGTTCCCTCTGTGTCATCGGGAAACCTTCTAAGGCTTCCAAGACCTCGGCTCCAGCTTCAGAGTCGAGGCCTAAGGCTCAAGCCTACTGCTTCATCGGCTCGGCTGGAGCCGATGAGTCTTTGACTGCAGTATCTGTGGTTTCCTCGGCTCCAGCATTAGAGATTCCTGAGTCGGCTCCGATCAGACCATCGGAGCCGACATCTAGAAAGAGATCGAGGTCACCGTCCCTTGGCTCTGTTCATTCGGCTCCAGCGTCTCCCTTGCTGTCTGAACGGAGCCACAGATCTCACTCCTCCAGGTCATCGAGGCTCTCAGATCACGACCTCCAGAGGGTAGTGAGTAGACTTTTGAAGTCCGAGGCACTGGCCCAAATGCTCCAGAGTCCGACTCATCAGTCGATGCCTCAACTTGTTCCAGTAAATATTCCTCCTCCGACTCCTTTGAGCTCGGAGCCGGGGCGTCTCGGGACCGAGACTGTGGTAGCGTCGGAGCCGATACAATTGTCTTTGGCTCCGTCGTCGGCTCCGATTTCTTCTTTTGAAGAATCTCGGCGCCGGCTTCCCTCGTCGGCTCCAAGGGGTGAGTGGCATCGGACCCTTGTCCGACCCCCTCTCCCTCTCGGTGCTTCGCGCTGGTGAGTTCGGCTCCAACATCGGCCTCGGAGCCATCTCTGTCGGTGCCGAGGAGGTTCTCAGCTTCGGAGCGGGGACCTCTGGCTCTGCCGGACAGGGGTGCGCACGAGGTCATGCGGAGTGTGTTGGAACCTTGTTCGACTCCACAGTCGGCTCCGTCCGCCCCTCCCTCTTCGGTGCCTTTGGTTATGTCGACTCACTCCCTCATCCCAGACCGCAGAGAGCTAGCTCCTCAAGAATCCCCTGTGGGATCTCATCCTCTTCCGAGGCCTCCCTGAATTGGCAGGGGAGCCCCTAGGAAGAGAAAGTGTAAGAGGAAGCACATAGACTCACCTGAGTCTGTCACCTCTGACACAGATTTAGAGGATTCGAGGGTTCCCCGTTCCCCTTCTGAAGATGTCTCTTTGCAGACATTCTAGAGATCCTGAAACAGAGGGAAATTGGCCAGCCCTTAACCCTTCGGAGGATGAATCTGTGTATCTTGAGGCGTTGGCTCTCGCCCTTCCACCTCCTGGGTGTCCCCCTTTGATCCCCTCATGCAGGTGGTTGCAAGAAGGCCTGGACGGCTCCTGATTCAGTGGACCCTACCCCCAGGAGACCTTCCAAATTTATAACAGCACCAACTGACAAGCAATTTCTCACAAAAGGTGTTTCTGTGGATGCTATGGTGGTAGCTGCTGCCACCAAGAAGGAACTAGCTGATCCTTCAGTGCCTGTTCATCCCCTAACAAAGAATCTAGGTCTATGGACAGGTACGGTAAGCGGATGTTCTCGTCAGCGACCTTTGCTATGCGTTCGCTGAATTACCTATGCCATTTTACTCGTCTTCAAAGGGACTTGATCAAAGAAGCGAGTGACATGTTGAAGGATCCTACGGCTGCGGGTTTTCAGGACAAGATGAACACTCAGCTGGCTACCCTGAACTCCATAGCTAACTCCTCCATGCGCCTCC